>NC_064631.1:290173813-290475063 GCF_023864275.1 Schistocerca cancellata | reverse complement strand
AGCTTTTCGGCTAATCAGGACTTTTCGCGCGGATCTCCCACCTTTCATGGGCGCGCCGTATTTGCGTCCCGTTAGCCGCAACGGCGGGAAACAGTCTCTCTCTGTACGGCACGTACGCCCTCTCTCTCTTCTTCCGCCCGTGAGGTCTCAGGCTTCCCCAGTACCCCTTATGGCCACAAGTGTCAATCAACCGACAAACCAGCTGCCGGCCACCTCGCTTGTTCGACATCACAAACAACTCTATCGTGTGCCCGTCCAAATCACCTTCAAAATGATAATATGTACGATTCTAAAATCTTACGTACCAGTATTAACCTTGGTATGTTGATACTAGTATCGTTCTGTCAAATGGCTATCTCTGCCCGCGTGGTATTTGTCACATATTATTTTCTGAATAAATGTCATGTAAGGTGCTAAAAACTGGCACTATACAACGTCAATGTACTCCCTCAACCAGCAACACTGCTTGAAGGAGTTACCACAGGTGATTCTAATAAGGATCATCCCCAAACTGTGACATTGCTTTGTAGCTCTGCTTGTTTCCTAGCACTGTCATGAGCTTCAGGACGGAACCACTTTGCAGAACCAGCAGTGAGTCACTGTGTGGTGTGCATGTCATGAAAACGGCCAGGATGTGTTAGCTCTGCCTGCAGAACATATCCCTCACAAGAACCAACGGCCACAGACCCAGTCATGGGAATGTCGTTGCGATAAATTCCATAAACTTCCCATAAAAGTTTTCGAGCGCGGAGAACAACCATTTCACAATAATAGCCCTGATGTGTGATTGGAAGTCGTTGAGGTTTGAGTCATATGAGCATAATCCTCATCTTCCAGTCTGACGTTTCCTCTTTGGGCAGCCGCTGGAATTCTCCAAACGGAAAAAACTGTTGCACGCACGCACGTAGAGCTTAATTACATCCAAGTAAAGGATGTAACTGATATTGTCAGATGGCCTGTACTGCTCCTCGCTCTTTTGCGGGTTAGGTGCACTGGCATTCCTGTGCGCACACTGGCAAAGCCCCTGCAAATCCCATGTTCAGAGAAGAGCATCGTGTCAACATCGGTCAACAGTTGGATGCTGACATGTATTCTTCTTAACACTCCACCCAAAAAATTCTGGTGCAGTGTAATAGAAGGCAGGTTTCAAAGAGCATGTGCTCAGGCATACACTCTGGAATCTGTCGCAAATGTGTGTGAGCAGGTGTACATCGGTGGTCACGTATAATCTACCATATGTCCCTAAATCAAGAATGCTGAACTCCTGCCAACCATTCATCACATGCTTCTTCCCTCATCTTTTATAGCAGTGCCAGTTAGTTTACTGGAGAATGTGGTTATGGTGGAAATCGTGATTTGATGGAGTCTCTCCAGCGAATCTAGGTTTTATATATATATATATATATATATATATATATATATATATATATATATATATATATATATATCACAAGCTGAAATTTTGCATCATCTGGATCTGTAGCTCTGATGTTATGAGTACCCTCCCGAGCATTATCACTGCAAGTTCCTGAAGAGGCGCACGCATGAATTGCAAGGATTCCAGGAAATGGAGCTATATTATTGGTGTGCGTCGCTTAGAGAATGAAATATATTTTTCTACTTCGTCAGGTATGACACTGACCTTATCATTCTCATCCCAAAATCGCTCAAGTGCTCACCAGGAAAGTGAGCGTCATACCTGCTCAAATTACGGAAGAAGGTGGGTATGTGCCACAGTAGTTAATACTTCAAGCTGCATACGTTGTGAAATGCACTGCAGAACTTCCCCATTAGATGACAGTGGTTTCTGCATGGTGTTTCCACTTTTCTGTCCAACAGCAGCCCACAGATGTGACAGTTAACTGCCTGCCCCTATAATGGAGCATTCACCTGTGACCCAGTCGTGGGAATGTTGTTGCGATAAATCCCATAAACATCCCACACAAGTTTTTTGAGCGCAGAGGACAACCATCTCACAGTGTTACCCATGATGCACTATTCGAAGTCGTTAAGGTTTGATTCATATGAGCATACAACTTGATATGAAGCCGTGTGCAGTATGTGTTGTTTTGTGAAGGTAGTATGAGATCTCATTTATCCACCATGTTAGCCGAGGGCACTAATGCGCTGCTTCCTGGACTCGGTTAGGCGCACCAGCCCCGGATCGAATCCAACCGCGGATTAACGACAAGACCGGTGTGCCGGCCAGCCTTGATGTGGTTTTTAGGCGATTTTCCACATTCCACTAGGTGAATAACGGGCTCGTTCCCATGTCCCCCCTCTGAAAACGGTCGCACTATTTCATGGCTTGCACTTGATGCAGACAGCTGGGGAGCACTAATTCTGTAACAAAGGGGGAGGGGGGGGGTACGGGGTGGCGATACGAAGGGCATCCAGCCACCCTCTGCCGCTAACATCGCCAATTCCATAGTAACCAGGCCGACGCCGCGCTGAAGTGGGATAAAGGCCCAAAGGAAATAATGATGGAATGATATGAGATGCCTTTGGGTTGCCTTCACAGTGCACTACAGGAGCTAGGAGGGACTCGAAGTCAGTGTGCGCAATGAAGGAACATCGCTCCTGGTGGTGGACATTCTTAACTGTGGCCGAGCGGTTCTAGGCGCTTCAGTCTGGAACCGCGTTGCTGCTACGGTCGCAGGTTCGAATCCTCCCTCGGGCATGGACGTGTGTGATGTTCTTAGGTTAGTTATGTTTAAGTAGTTCTAAGTCTAGGGGACTGACGACCTCAGATGTTAAGTCTGATAGCGCTTAGTGCCATTTGAACTATTTTGACATTCTTAAACTTTAAGAACTTTATATCCTTGGTTGACACTTCCATACGTACCGTTTTCTGGCTTGAGTAGACAGGGAGGTGCCTTTCTAGATACTGTCTCTTGGTAAAAGAATTGAGGAACCTATGACAAAAATGTTGTGTAACACAATGTTTTGATAAATAGGCGGAAAGTAGGTAGGACATCCCTTTTGTTCAGACAGTGTTGGCCTTGCTCTTGGATATAGCAAAAAATCTATGACTTTTGGACGCTGACCAGTTAGTTTTGTACAGTAGAGGGGCTCAACTACTTTACACTTTTACTTCTTTCTGCCCAGTGTGCCCCTCGTCATCTTCTGACTCACCGTCATCATCATCCAGGCCATAAACTTGATTTGAATAGTCCAGATTCTTGCTCCAGAATTTTGGTACATCCTGGATTTCTGTTTTATTGGAAATGAGATGCTTTTGAAATTATAATGACCACAGGCATCAGATGTATATTATGTTTTGGTAAGCACTGCATTTATCGGGTAATTCCTATCACAAGCAGAATCGACTACGCAAAGAAATATTCACCTTCCTCAGCATTCTGGGCGTTAATGCATGCTTTTTTAGCGGGAATGTCCTTCGTAAGGGAGATGAAAGTGAACCCTCCATTAAGTGGATCAAGAACTTGTGAGTATTTTTCAAGATGGAGTACATGACTTAGCACCTTACCTGACCCTCCTTCCTACATTTCGGGAAAATGACTCAGTATGACATTCTTAGTAAAAGCTCTCATTCACTCTACGATTGACTCACCCTGCAATATTGCACCTTTAGACCTCCAAATCTGCAAAACGCACTTTTCGTTAACATCATCACTGCCCTCTTTCAGGGTGTATGTGAATTTTCAGTAAAGAACTGACTTGCACTTAATTTAGGGATAATGCGTGTCATTGACAATTTGGGAGAGGCTCCCTCTCCAAAACGGCTCGACGAGCATTAAGAAAAGTGGCAGGATCTAGGTGTCCCGCATCACTATCGTCAAAGCGAGCTTCTGAGATCCTGTCCCAAGAGCTCCAGCAATGACAGTTAAGTTCAATGCATTTACCTGAGGATCTGTAACTGAGCAGGCTGTAGGCCGACCGTTGTTATTTGTTATTGATGTACCCAGGGACATGTCGTGGTAATCCCCAATGTCGACAAATGCGAGATGGCTCAGGGCGCAGAGAGTATCTTGGTGTTGGCACATGAGCTGGTGTCATCAACTCGTCCCATGCTGATGATGATAGACCTTGTTACGGTGATGTAAAGAAGAACGGTGAATACATCATCGACGCACTGAACACCAGCAAGGTCGCATGTAATCGTCCGATCCTCTCAGACTGGGTAGCTATCACAGAATGCACCACTTCCACAATAACAGTAATGGAAGGTAGATAGGGAGAACAAATTTTTACTCTGACAGTGAGAAAACACCTAAGAGCTGCACAGAGCCCATAGCACACAGCCCACTTATGGTTATCAGCATGCTGTTCTGCTATGTGGAGATGGAGGTGCATATCTGTATTAAGACACTAAATGCATTAATGTATGATATAAAACCGTGTGGTTCAAAAATAGCACTCTGTGAGGAATAAAAGAATATGACTTTTAACCCTGTTGCAAAACGTCCACACAGAAAAAAAACCGCAGATATTGTCTGACATTTCCACTTTTTAACACTAAAATCATTACTCCCTGATGCTGACCAGTTTTTTGAAGGAAGTGTTAAGACTGCTGTGTATTCATATTAAGAACTGAAGCAGTAAATATTATCTATCTCTGTATAGAATATAGATGTATATGATGTCTGTGATCTTACATTACTACTTACTCTAACACAGTGTAAAACTATTTCCGTCTAACAGTGCGGTTTTTAAAATATTTCCAGTAAAGTCTTGCATCACCTATATCATACAGGTACGAAAAGGGATAGCTACGATTTCGATATACACTCCTGGAAATTGAAATAAGAACACCGTGAATTCATTGTCCCAGGAAGGGGAAACTTTATTGACACATTCCTGGGGTCAGATACATCACATGATCACACTGACAGAACCACAGGCACATAGACACAGGCAACAGAGCATGCACAATGTCGGCACTAGTACAGTGTATATCCACCTTTCGCAGCAATGCAAGCTGCTATTCTCCCATGGAGACGATCGTCGAGATGCTGGATGTAGTCCTGTGGAACGGCTTGCCATGCCATTTCCACCTGGCGCCTCAGTTGGACCAGCGTTCGTGCTGGACGTGCAGACCGCGTGAGACGACGCTTCATCCAGTCCCAAACATGCTCAATGGGGGACAGATCCGGAGATCTTGCTGGCCAGGGTAGTTGACTTACACCTTCTAGAGCACGTTGGGTGGCACGGGATACATGCGGACGTGCATTGTCCTGTTGGAACAGCAAGTTCCCTTGCCGGTCTAGGAATGGTAGAACGATGGGTTCGATGACGGTTTGGATGTACCGTGCACTATTCAGTGTCCCCTCGACGATCACCAGTGGTGTACGGCCAGTGTAGGAGATCGCTCCCCACACCATGATGCCGGGTGTTGGCCCTGTGTGCCTCGGTCGTATGCAGTCCTGATTGTGGCGCTCACCTGCACGGCGCCAAACACGCATACGACCATCATTGGCACCAAGGCAGAAGCGACTCTCATCGCTGAAGACGACACGTCTCCATTCGTCCCTCCATTCACGCCTGTCGCGACACCACTGGAGGCGGGCTGCACGATGTTGGGGCGTGAGCGGAAGACGGCCTAACGGTGTGCGGGACCGTAGCCCAGCTTCATGGAGACGGTTGCGAATGTTCCTCGCCGATACCCCAGGAGCAACAGTGTCCCTAATTTGCTGGGAAGTGGCGGTGCGGTCCCCTACGGCACTGCGTAGGATCCTACGGTCTTGGCGTGCATCCGTGCGTCGCTGCGGTCCGGTCCCAGGTCGACGGGCACGTGCACCTTCCGCCGACCACTGGCGACAACATCGATGTACTGTGGAGACCTCACGCCCCACGTGTTGAGCAATTCGGCGGTACGTCCACCCGGCCTCCCGCATGCCCACTATACGCCCTCGCTCAAAGTCCGTCAACTGCACATACGGTTCACGTCCACGCTGTCGCGGCATGCTACCAGTGTTAAAGACTGCGATGGAGCTCCGTATGCCACGCAAACTGGCTGACACTGACGGCGGCGGTGCACAAATGCTGCGCAGCTAGCGCCATTCGACGGCCAACACCGCGGTTCCTGGTGTGTCCGCTGTGCCGTGCGTGTGATCATTGCTTGTATAGCCCTCTCGCAGTGTCCGGAGCAAGTATGGTGGGTCTGACACACCGGTGTCAATGTGTTCTTTTTTCCATTTCCAGGAGTGTAGTTTCAACCATTTTCAAAGTCACCCAACTAGCAACTCCCCAGACGCCGCTCCCTCCATCCATTCAAAGACAAATGTACTTCAATGTAAATAGGAAGCTTTTCAGGATTTTTGATAGAATAACGAATAATAACACAAATAATCTTGTATAGAAAACTACTAACTTTTGAATATACGTTTGCACGGAAAACAACTGTTTCTTTACGTTTACTTACTGTTGTTTTAATAACAATAACTTTTGTTTTTAATTTGTAATTTAAATCTACATTACAATCACTTATTTCTTTCTCCAGCAGTAATTTGACACTTACAAAGAAGGTATGTCCTAGAATTCTAATATGTATCAATTTTTTCCTGTAAAATACCTCTTTTATGACTCACATTTAGCTGTGTTCCTGCTTGCAATTTTTCTAGGCAAGAGCATTTAGGGACTGTAATGTCGCCTCTTATTTGCATAGCACTGGTGTTAATTCAATGCGCACCTTCCTGTGTGTACGCTGGCAAATTTTCTGCTCCACGTTCTTGTTGGATTTATGTTTAGAACTGTTGAAAATGGGTATCCATTAAATGCAGTTACTTCATCAATTTTAGACTCCGCAAACGGCTGTGCTATTGCTAGCTGAACAACGTCCAGTCCATCGCTACTAGATAGAATGCAACCATCCTTTACAAGTCAATCCAAATGACAGTAGAGCTTTATAATCGGATTTTTCATATATCCTTTCAGGAAGAAAATGTTCTCGATTCAATTTTTTTGGGCAGTATTCCGACAATCTTCATCACTGTTTACGGTAAATGCAGAAATTTTATATTTCCCAGTCATAGCCAAGTTCCTCCAAACCCTGTGTTTAATGTAATATATAAACCTAGCTTGCAAAGTACAATAACTTATTTTACCTGTTGCAGTTTATATTCTTTCTTTATGGCAGTTATTTTCGTCAAGACGCATTATCTGCACTTAAAGGAGTAATTTCTACAATAGGAAATGGTCTAAGTCTGTGCAATATATTGATTCTTATTCTTAAGACTTATGAAATAACATTGTTGGTAGGAATCAGTTCTAGTTTGGTAATATCTGTATTTGATGGTACTGCGGAGAACAATGTCCTAGCCGGCTGAAGTGGCTGAGCGGTTCTAGGCGCTACAGTCTGGAACCGCGCGACCGCTACGGTCGCAGGTTCGAATCCTGCCTCGGTCATGGATGTGTGTGATGTTCTTAGGTTAGTTAGGTTTAAGTAGCTCTAAGTTCTAGGGGACTGATGACCTCAGATGTTAAGTCCCATAGTGCTCAGAGCCATTTGAACAATGTCCTAGATCAAGAAAAATATGTTTCCCCTGCTTTAATATACCTCTTCTGTATAATACGTATACCGAAGAGTCAAAGAAACTGGTTCACCTGCCTAATATCGTATAGGGCTCCCGCGAGAACGCAGAAGTGCTGCAACACGAGGTGGCATAGAGTCGACTAAGGTCTGAAGTAGTTCTGGATGGAATTGACGCTATGAATCCTGCAGTGCTGTACATAAATCCGTACGAATACGAGGAGTGCGTATCTCTTCTGAATAGCACGTTGCAAGGCATCCTAGATATGCTCAATATGTTCATGTCTGGGGAGTTTGGTGGCCAGCGGAAGTGTGTAAACTGAGAAGAGTGTTCCTGGAGCCACTCTGTCACAATTCTGGATATGTGGTGTGTCGCATTGTCCTGCTGTAATTGCCCAAATCTGTCGGAATGCACAATGTACATGAATGGATTCAGGTGGTCAGACAGGATACTTACGTACGTGCCACTTGTCAGTCGTATCTAGACCTAACGTGGGTTCCATATCACTCCAACTGCACACGCCCCACACCATTACAAAGCTTTCACCACCTTGAACAGTCCCCTGCTGACATGCAGGGTCCATGGATTTATGTGGTCTCCATACCCGTACACGTCCATCCGCTTGCCTTGTGTCGTGCATCCATCAAGGGTACACGAGTGGGCCTCGGTTCCGAAAGCCCATGTCGATGAAGTTTCGTTGAATGGTTCGCACGCTGACACTTGTAGATGGCCCAGCGTTGAAATCTGCAGCAGTTTGCGGAAGGGTTGCACTTCTGTCACGTTGAACGATTCTCTTCAGTCGACGTTGGTCCCGTTCCTGCAGGATCTTTTCCCTGACGCAGCGATGTCGGAGATTTGATGTTTTACCGGATTCCTGATATTCATGGTACATTCGTGAAATGGTCGTAAGAGAAAATCTGCTCTTCATCGCTACCTCGAAGATGCTGTGTCCCATCGCTCGTGTGCTGACTGTTACACCACGTTCAGACTCACATAAATCTTGATGAGCTGCCACTGTAGCAGCAGTAACAGATCTACCAACTGCACTGGACACTTGTTGTCTTATATAGGCGCTGCCGACCGCAGCGCCTTATTCTGCGTGTTTACATATCCCTGTATTTGAATACGCATGCCTATACCAGCTCCTTTGGCGCTTCAGTGTCTATCGTCTTTGTTGGAATCACTGTAAGAATCTCCACATAGTTTACAAGTATATAATTAAAACTGTATGCAGATAGAATATGGTTTATAAGCGTTTCTCGTTCTTGATTACCTGGGGGGCTTACTTGGAGAACAAACAGTTTCTGGGTACTCTTATAGCCCCAGTAGACAAACGCAGAACGTTGTTAAACTCCACATAGAACCTGCTCTGCATGTTTTTCGTTATTTGGCACTGTAAATAAAAATATTGATATTAGATAGTCAAATAGCTCCATTTTGTTTAAAGTACTGGTGAAATCTTGCGTTATATCCAAATCCAAAAGGTAATAGCCGTCTACACGGAGCTGCAGCAATATTCTAGGCAGCTGTTCCATCAGAAGATCCATTTTAACGTCGGCTGATTACACTTTATATCGTGTAGCCACAGGAGGTTGAGGTTGTTGTGGAGGAGGAGACCAGACTGCTAGGTCATCGGTCTCATCGGATTAGGGAAGGACGGGGAAGGAAGTCGGCCGTGCCCTTTCAAAGGAACCATCTCGGCATTTGCCTGGAGCGATTTAGGAAAATCACGGAAAACCTAAATCAGGATGGCCGGACGCGGGATTGAACCGTCGTCTTCCCGAATGCGAGTCCAGTGTGCTAACCACTGCGCCACCTCGCTCGGTTAGCCACAGGATTTTTGTATTTGTTCGAAATGGTTTCTGCCGCTTCATTGGTGATTTTTTTCCATTATTTCTCTTGCTGACACACTGTGTTCCCATGTAGGGGAAATGGTAGCTTCGTCTTGAGCCATGTCTCTCAGGGATGAACTTGGCGAATATACGACGTAGATAGCTGTTAATACATTGCACATTTCTTTCTTTAACATTACAGGCTGTCCCTGTTCTAATTGTCCTTGAGAGCCTATTTGATCGCAGATTTTAACAACTATAATGTTATTGCAAAATGGTTCTGTAATAGGCATAAACACATTTAAAATATTCTTGCTAATAGGCATTTCGGTGTAATTTATGTTACGAATGTCAGTAGCAAGACTGTCCATATTCTCCAGTAATAACCATGACCCAACCCGTTCATCAGTTGAACTCATCTATCTTCTTAATAGGTGAGGGATGTTTACACTTTGGAGGAAACTATGTAGACACTTTCAACGACCACAGAAAACTGATCAGTTGCAGCTATCGGGTGTCATTTTAGACTTGAAAGATCCAAAATGACGGCACTTCTGGTCACGTGATCTTCTGGTCTTTCCTTCTAAATCTGGTTGTAGTTGCAATTTATGGATTGAAATTACGCTATTTTGTGTGTCGGTTTCTTTCAGGGGCCCTCCAGCTGTGCGGAGTGGTTTTGGGATAGCTTCGGAAGTCGTCCAAATGTTAATTCCAGAATAGCATCTGAAGATGGATGCAGCCACGGTAGGCCTGGCGTAGCTTTGGAAGGTGGCTCCAAGCACTATATTCGAGTTGAGAAAGTCAGGTTGGTGTGGGATTTGTATCTGAATCGTTCAATACCATGTACCTTTGATACTTTGGTCGAAGTCTGCTAGTCGTCTAGAGAATCTTCTTCTATTCGCACGTGCAGGGCGTCTTTATAGAGGCCATCATCCTCACTCCAGCGTTATCCCTTGACTGTCGTGAAACATCAGAGGCTCTTAGCATCAGTGTTTAACAGAATTTTTAGTGTTGAGTTTCAAAAGTGTTTAACGAACAGAGTTGACCACAGTTCAACTTTTCTCATAAAGAACAGCAGAGGGATGCGCTCTTTTACGTTTTTGCTCTCATTACAAAATAGGCATGGACCCGGGGTTGCTTCTAGGGGGCAGGACTCACAGATTCTTACTTATTCCTACTCTCTCTGCTCCCTCCCCCTCCTCCCCTCCCCACACGCACACAGACACACACTCACACCTCAATGTAATGTGCTGTCACTATTACTTTTAAATTTTATTCTTGTAAAAAAATTAAATGCCAGTTTGTGAAAAATTGTGATCACTATTCCGAACAGCTCCACAAGAGTTATACAGAAACTAATGACATTTGTTGTATAGATGACACTTTACAAGATAACTGTAATAATGAGGGACCCATTTTCACTACTGGTGAAGCTGGCCCCAAAGTTTCGAGAAATATGCATTTTTCCAGAGCTATTGACAGGTATGCTGTAGTTCTAGAGTTATCACTACCATTACGATCTTCCTTAACTGTTATGTGAACACTTTTCGATGACACCTTCGATCCGGTATCGGCCATGGCATCCGGCAGTTTTTGGAAGACAGGATGAGATGGAGTAAAGAGGATGTCACTATCGTCGATCACTTTCAATTCTTTCAAGCCGAGAAGATGTTTCAGTTCTTTTAGAGTGTACATTTTTATGGGTGTTATGGTGAAGAAATATGTTATACTAGAGTGAAGACTACACAAGAGCGCCGACTGAACAGTCATGACTATACTGTGCAAACAAGCGTGAGTAGTAAACTCGTAGTATTGCGTACACTCCTTACGTCTTACTTAGCTTCTTTGTTTCTGATTGTTACCTATTTCTTTACGACTAATCTTTAAAGACATGACATCCAAATCTTCGTCTTCTCTCTTAACCCATTCCATGATATTCTTCCGTTTAATAAATATTCTTGAGCTGGTGTGTGGTCACTAGAACGCTTCCGATTGCAAATTAAATGTACATTAAAAAGGTAATTCATAACACTGAAAATCTACCAGTGCCACAAGTTTACTTTAAATCGCTAATCTAAATTACAGAACGAAACACCATGTCATCTTGTGAGATGGTTAACCAAAAGGGGGTCGGACTGTCTGCTACCTGAGGACAATATTTTTCCGAGTTGGAATAAGGCCTTAACTGACCATTTTCGGGAAAAATCATGAGGTGCTACCCAGAAATGTGAGTAGACCTGTTTGCAAAAGTTGTTTTTTCATGTAGTGAAAGTGGGTCCCTCATTGTTGCAGTTACCCCATGAACTATGCCCTCAAACAAGCAGCTGAAAAGTGCATAGCTTATAACTTCTAGAATTACTTGCCATTTAGAGAGCCTTTGCTTTCATGCTACCTAATTTTCCGAAATTTGAAAATCGATATATGTATGTTGAATTCACCAAAACAACTGTGATGCCCAACATCCAAGGTAGCAGAAAGCGAATCCTGTACTATAGGAAACTACACTCATGCTCATTCATTAAGGGTAATTGCAGAATGTGGTGCCCCACAATGTAGCGCTACACAAAACTGGTGCTAATAGCATAGGCACATAGGGAACACACACGACACAGATCTGTAAGTCCACGGTATTGGTAATAAGTTGAGAAAACCGTCCCGAAACACATGTGCTGCAAAACGCCACTGTTTCCTGCGCATGTACCCCGACCTCAATATGGGATATGATCACCATCGCAAATCGGGTTGGCATACTCTGGATCGGGTGGTCGAGCAGCTGTTGGGGTATAGCCTCCCATTCTTGTACCAGTGCCTGTCGGAGCGCCTGAAGTGTCGTAGGGGTTTGAAGAGGTGCAGCCATGCGTCGATCGAGAGCATCCCAGACGTGCTCGATGGGGTTTAGGTCTGGAGAACAGCCAGGTCACTTCATTCGCCTGATATCTTCTGTTTCAAGGTACTCCTCCACGATGGCAGCTCGGTGGGGCCGTGCGTTATCATCCATCAGGAGGAAGGTGGGACCCACAGCACCCCTGAAAAGGCGGACATACTGGTGCAAAATGACATCCCGATACACCTGACCTGTTACAGTTCCTCTGTCAAAGTCAAAGACATGCAGGGGTGTACGTGCACCAATCATAATCCCATCCCACACCATCAAACCCCGACCTCCATACAGGTCCCTTTCAAGGACATTAAGGGGTTGGTAACTGGTTCCTGGTTCACGCCAGATGAAAACCCGGCGAGAATCACTGTTCAGACTATACCTGGACTCGTACTTTAACATAACCTGGCACCACTGTTCCAATGACAATGTACTGCGTTGTTGACACCAGGCTCTACAAACTGTCCTGTGACCAGGGGTCAGTGGAATGCACCTTGCAGGTCTCCGGGCAAATAAACCATGTCTGTTCAGCCCGTAGACTGTTTGTCTGGAGACAACTGTTCCAGTGGCTGCGGTAAGGTCCCGAGCAAGGCTACCTTCAGTACTCCTTGGCCGTCTGTGGGCACTGATGGTGAGATATCGGTCTTCTTGTGGTGTTGTACACTGTGGACGTCCCGTACTGTAGAGTCTGGACACGTTTCCTGTCTGCTGGAATCGTTGCCATAATCGTGAGATCACACTTTGTGGCACACGGAGGGCCCATGCTACGACCTGCTGTGTTTGATCAGCCTCCAGTCGCCCTAGTATTCTACCCCTTATAACGTCCTCAATATGTGTTCTTTGAGCCATTTTCAACACACAGTCACCATTAGCACGTCTGAAAATGCCTGCACACTTACTCGCTGCACCGTACTCCGACATACAGCAACACGCCTCTGCGTACGTGGACTGCTGCCAGCACGACCGTGCGACGACCGCAGGTCAAATGCACCGCATAGTCAAACCCCGAGGTGATTTAAAGCTACAAACCGCCCACCAGAGTGTTGTTTCACCATGTATCAGCATTATCCTTAATTTATGAGCATGAGTGTAGTTCCTGTAGAAGGTAGCTGACTAGCAAGTTACCAACTGATGTCTCATAGGGCGTTACACCTAAAAGACACGCAATGTAAGTAACACGACGATAAACCACAAAGAAACATTTATCAAGATAGTTTGTGCAGAATGAAATACTCAGTTCCTAGTGATGAATGATGCATAGCTCTGTATTCAAAGCCCTACACGCTAATCTAACCTAAAACACTGAAAGAGAGCTATCTGATATGTACAAGATCAGTCTGGAATGCTGCGTCTAACAGTTTTGAGTTATGGCTCTGAGTAAGAATGTCACTTGACACTCGGCGTTTGCTGTGCGATGATCGCTCGTTTATGTCGGCTGGCTATAACGGCGGCAACTGATGCCAGGCTTCGGCTAGCAACTGCTGCTGGCGATGAATTGGAACTATTGGCAGCTGGAACAGATGAATCGCAACTGTAAGTGGCCCATTATGTACGGTGCGTCGCCATTTATCTGCGAGGGGCTGAATAATCTTGCATCTGCCATCACATTGGCGAAAGCCGGAAGTAGTTCCTGGTGCCACTGACATCCCTGCAGGCGTATAGAACGGACTATTCGAGGATCTTGTGGTGTAAGTATAAACAGGCTCCAGTTTATAAGCGGCAGATCGGAACTGAGTGGCGTCTGGCGTGGAGAGTGCTTGTACGGTAGCGCCCTCCAGTGCTGTCGCTATGTAGGAACGAAGACCCGATACACAGCAGTGTAGACTTATAAACGCTTTAAAATACAAAGGAATTACAGAAATCGGCTGCGAGTGGGTATTGATTTAAATCAACGGGGAAAGTTGAAGATATGTGCCGGACTGGGAATCGAACTCGGGTCTCCCAGTTACTAGACAGATGCGCTGACTACTGCACGATCCAGACACAGTGGCCAGCGCAGCAACAAGGACTGCCCTAGCACGCCTCGCGTCAGACGCAAATTTTCAACTTCTCCACACAATACGAATGTAATCCTCCTTGCCCGTTATCCTTCTTACACGTGGAATTTCGTCGATTCCTATAAGAACTCGAGCCTGGTGTGCATTCGCACTGAAGAGACCATTGGCCGTCGTCGCCTTTATTATATATGTGTGGTGTCTGTTCCTCCGGACGTTCGTTAGGCTACACGGCATATGTTACGTGCTTTCTCTTCCATTTTAGGAAGCCCTGCTCAATGCAACACCAGCTTCTCTCTACGCGGTGCTACAACTGTGGCTTGAGTGCAAGGAAGGAAGACTAAGTTTTAACGTCCTTTCGACAGTGAGATCATTAGATAAAGGACCATAAACTAAGATGGAGGACTAAATCAATTGTGTCTAATACAAAGGAACTGCCCCAGAATTTTCCTTAAGCGATACAGGGAAATCATGGTAAACATAAATCTGCCGTCCTCTCGAATACGATTATAGCCCCTTAAGCGTAATCATTTAAATGAAGCACCACTCGGTAAACGGATTGGCCGTGCAGGACCATCTTCTAGCCTCCATGTCCCTTGTACCTTAATCCACTAGATTTTTATTTGTGGAACAGTAAATAGGCAGTCTGGATTACTGTCAGCTACTGGAAGAATGTAAGTAAGTCCATTTTGCTCTACCGTTGGTGTAAGGCATAGTGCACCCTCAGATTAAATATATACACATCTAAATTGCTTTTAAGTATACAATGGTTCCTCCATGTCTAAGGTACATAAAGGGTGTTGGCATTTCAATCTGACGCTGTATTACTGATACTTCACAGAATGTACTGTCCTAAGCTATCGTTTTTTGAAGTTTTTCAGTGATGTCTCAACTTAGCAAGTACCAATTTAAGGATGAAAAACATAATATTTTATGTTCTACACCAGAAAAATTTAATTGAAGATATTTGTTGGCAATTATTGCTTTTTTTACAAATGTTTGGACCTAATTGAGGTTATGTACAACAACACTAACAACTACTTTTCTCCACAATCCTGACGATATTGCATGGGGATAAACTAATAATGGAGCATAATTTATACCTAAAATTTTTTGAAGATCAGAAGATGACACTTTCAATTGTTGAAAACAGCTGTTAATAATAAGTATTAATTAATGCGGTCTTGGCTATAGCAAGTTTTTTTAAAAAATATATACAATATTAAAATAACACATACTACAAAATACCATACACACCATTGACAAGAGACAAATGAAGTTGTGAACCATAATCATTGGAAGGAGTACTGAAGGTGTTTTGATGAGATTTTATTGTGTTGTATCACTTAAACTGCCTAATTTGGTAACACACATTGAGAACTTCTGCTATGTTGACGTACATCAATACATGACCATAGGCGGTGCTGGAAGAAAACAATAGTTCAATAAGACAGATATGGGACGTTGATATCTTGAAAAGAAAATCATTTCCACCAAAACAAAATTATTCATCATTTACGGTACGATACATTTTGTTTGTTGGTTTGACAAAAAATGATGCTGGCAGTTTACCCCTTGTCTCTGCTATAATTTTCTTTTGTGAATCTTCTTCACTGTCATCACCACTTTAAACATCATATTCATCTTCTCCTTCATCACCTTCATTATCTCCAACGTCTGCCTTCATAAAAACATTGTTTTTTTTGGCTTCATCTTCTTTGTCTTGATCCGTTTTCTTTCAAAATAGATGTCCCAATCTCTGTAGCGGTTGAGAAACAGATCCTTTTTTTTTTTTTTTTTTGCTGCAACGCCAGTTTCCTGTGGATATTTCGGCGAGATTTCAATACCTTATTTTTAAGAATAATCTTTCGTCCAATGTAAATGAGAGGCATGTGGACAAGCGACAAATGAACCGATTATAAACCAATATCTGTTCACATTACAGTATGAGACTGCTCACATGTAGTGAATGGTGTCAAATACGAATAGGGCCTATAGCTATCGAAAATCAAATGTGGTCATTCGCACAGAATATTTAAAAAACTAAATGTGTCACAACGAATCATAACAGAATGGATCGGAGTATCACTGAATGGATCGGTATCGAACACATCAGAAGGTGTGGATTAGAATGTATTGGTGTGGAACAGAACTTTTCAGAACGGAACAGATCGGAACACACAGACCCTAAAAAAAGGGACGTTTTGGACACGGTCACCCCTTAAAAAATGACATCGGTTACTGTTTAAAAAATGGAACAATATCACTGTTTAAAAAACAGAATGGGTCGGAGTACACAGATGGTTTAAAAAAAAAAAGATGCTGTGGACAAGATGATATATTTTTGGGAGGGGGGCAATTGTTATAAATTCCACACGTACACACACACAAACACACACACACACACACACACACACACACACACACACACACACATTGTATAACGTTCCATCTCTCTAAATGCTGTACTGCCTTGTCATCAAATTTCATGTCACATGTGTGCATACGACATCAAAAACTCACGTACAGTGTTTCCACATGTACCTCATCGCCATAATCAGTAAATTTTATCTCTATGATTTAAACACCACAGCAAATTTCCTCCCTCCATCTCTCTGTAATGCTCACTTTACTAAGACGTCAGCGTTACACTACATTACACTGGGAATGAAAGGAATGCAGTTTTTACAGTAGCTGACATCCCCAATAGCTGACATCACCTCTCTCATTGATACTCCACAATAAAGTATCAGGCAACAATATTATAATATGTTGCAGAAGGAATGAAAGAAATACAGTTTTCCGCAGTAGTTGACATCCCCAGTAGCTGACATCCCTCAGTAGCTGAGATCCCTAGCAGTTCACGTCGCTGCTGTCGTTTATACACCCTAGAAAATATCCAGGCAAGGCAAGGAAATTAAAGGAATACAGTTTTCTCCCCAAGTTTTCGCAGTGTAACAGCAGAAGATGGCAACATTTTGAATTGTAAGGTGAAGCTAATATCCTAGTATGAAGTCTCTGAAATATTTGATTGACTTTGATATCAGAAGTGCTTTTGACGTGGGTATAACACTGTTTACTCCGTTAAGTCTCATTGACAACTGCAGTTCAGGATCTAATTTAGATCAGTAGTACTCATGTCGGTTTGCGCTGTTATAGAACCTATTTGGAGAGCCACAGTGTTTGCAAAAGTGTGGTACAGCAATCGAACTTGCGTTGTTAACAAGTGCTGCATAACCTACAAGATTCACTAGTAGTAAAACTGTGCAATGTATGTGTATTTTTTAAATCTTGTATAATTATTAATTTACGACAGTAGTACCACATGTGTTCTGTGCTTGAAGTCTTGCGTATTTTGATAAATAATACAATTTTGTTTTGCTGAAAAATTTGATGGCTGGTTGGTTGGTTGGTTGATTTGGGGCAGGGGATCAAACAGCGAGGTCATCGGTCCCATCGGATTAGCGAAGGTAGTCAGCAGTGCCCTTTCATAGGAACCATCCTGGAATTTTCCTGAAGCGATTTAGGAAAACCACGAAAAACCTAAATCTGGATGATCGGACGCGGATTTGAACCGTCGCCCTCTCGAATGCGAGTCCAGTGTGCTAACCACTGCGCCATCTCGTTCGGTGAAAAATTTGAATTTTTGTTCATAAGCAGAGATCTGTAATTATACTTGTGTATTATGGTAAGCAACTTGCATGTGTTTTGTACACGATAAAACATGAATAATATTATTTTAGTTGGGAAGATGTTATTTTGGAGATACTGAACTTCCATCTCTGTCTCGCTGCACCATCGTCGTTAACGATATTTCGTCTTTGTCTTCTTCCAGACTCATCTGCAGTCGTGTTAGCAGAAGTTCTTCTTACAAAGATATGCAGTTAAAGTAATACACTGAAATAAACTCTCATCGAAACAACTTCCTTCTTATAATCAAGGTTCACCAGTTACGATGTCTTTTGACAAAGTTGAGTATGTGTGTGTGTATGTGTGTTATTTCTTCATTGCATATTTTTATTAGGTGTTGTTGGTATTTAGTAGCTGATTACGGGAAATAAAGTTTCAGACAACCTTGCACCATAATTCTGACTGGTAAATATTGAAGCCTTCCTAAAAAATTATTGTTGTACATAACCTCAACTAGGCGCAAACGTTTGTGATAAGAATTAATAATTGCCAACAAATATCATCGACTACATTTTTCTCGTGTAGAACATAAAACATGAGGTTACAGTATCAACACCCTTTATGTACCTTAGACATGGAGATACCACTGTAACTCTTGTACAGCATCACAGAATAATTTAGATTCGGAAGTATTTGATTTGAGAGTGCATCGTGTCTTACACCAACCATAGGCATGAAATGGATTTAATCACATTCTTCCTGTAGCTGACAGTAATTCATACTGCCTATTTGCATTTGTGTTTGCCTACTTAGCACAGTATTTTCACTGACATATTTTCTGCAATTATACGCCTAGGCAAGCTAGTTGTACTACATCATTCTTTCAGACCTATAAGCGCTGCCATCTATTGGCAATGACAAGCAACAGAAGCATAAAGCAGCAGGTGATTTTATTTCGCATTTTGAAGTTTTGCAGCTTAGATTCATCTTCACCCTCTACGTAGTTTTAACTATTATTTTATAGACAGTATATTTTATACTCGTTCTCTTGTCGCATTAAAATGGTTATTTCTTAGGTATTTATGATGTGAAAAAGCTACTGTACATGTGAAGCCCAGGTACAATATTAGAGAAGGCCTGATGGCCGAACACCATTGACCGTCACCTCACCTGGCTCCCTCATCTCCGTTCCATCCAATCCAAAGCCCAGAACCGCCTCCGACTCCTCAAACTCCTCTCTGGCCGGACATAGGGGTTGCACCCCTCTACCATCCTCCACATCTACAAATCCTTAATCGATCCCATCCTCTGTTATGCCAGTCCCGCCTGGATATCTGCCACCCCCCCTCCAAATTCTATAAGTCTCTCCAGATCCTTGAGCGTCATGTACTCTGCCTCGCCTTCTGTATACACCTCCCGTCCCCCACGCAGATCCTCTATGACCCCATTCCTTTCCCCCATCTGCTCCTCTTCCTCGAACATTCCCTACACCTACCGCCGCCTTGATCCCCCTCACCCCCTGGTTGCTCCTCTCCTCTCCCGTCCCCGATCCCTGCCACGCCTTCACTGTTGTGTCCCCCCTACCCTCCATCTCAAAACCCTTCATCTCCTTTCCCAAGGTGGCTTCCATCAGCTCTCCCTACCGGATGATGACTCTCTCTCACACCATTTATCCCTCCTATGAACTCTGATCCTCACCCCCCCTCCTTTCCTCCGACCTTTTCCCTGGGCTCCCTCTTCCCCCCCCCCCTTCCATCTTGTTTTCCCACCACCTAACCTCTCCCTACTTCCCTTCTCCCCCCCCACCCCGAGTCCTTTTGTATTCCCCTCCTCTGCCTTCCCCACTCCCTGTCGCGTCTGCCCTCTTATGGGTCCTCATTTCCCCCCTCCCCCCCTTCGTTTTTCCCCTCCTTACCCCCCCACTTTTTATTTTCTCATCATCTGTCCAGTTTCCCACCACCTGCTCTCGGCTGTGGTATGTCATATCTGCCAACTTTTTAGTGCAGTGTTCCAGTGAATGTTCAGTGCTGTTCATCTTTTCAAAGTGTTGCGAACAGAAACCATGCTGTTGCTGGGTGTGAATTTTATGTCTTTTGCGAGCAGAAACTAGACTGTCGCCATATTCTTTAATTGTCTATTGTTTTACCTGTCTGCTTCGTATGTATTTTATTAGCATCATCATCCCTTTGTTCCATGTTTTAAGTTACACGATTTTTTCGCCATGTTACTCTTGAAGTCTCCGTTTTTATCGCTTGTTTTTATTATTTATTCTCTTCATCTTTTTAATAAAGTCTGTAGGCTGAAGAGCGGCATACTAAGCTGCTGCCAGCCCGCCCCCTTCGGGGGGAATCGAAAATCAATAAAGAGAGAAAAAAAAGAGACAGGGAGAGAGAGAGATAGCCGAAATCAGATCAGGTTAAATAAATAAATAAAATATTCTGTAGTTAATGCTACATAGCTGCCAATGAAATTTACAGAAGCGAGGTGGAAATTTACTGGTGAGAAGGTACAGTATTTCGCATAAATGATTTTTTGTGGTGAAGAATGGAAACATAGTTGGCAATATTCTTTTTACATGGTGTTAACTTATACAATTCAGGTGAATATCAAGTAATTCTTTTAAGTGTGTGTGGGGGGGGGGGGCAGAGGGGGGGGAGGGGGGGAGGAAGGGCGGCTGCGCATGTGCTTGCAATTCAGAGGCCAACCTGAGCCAGTTCATATGAAGCTTACGTAATTTTTTCGAAAATACTGGATGTCTTCGAATATTATAGAAATTCAAATGAAGTTCGTGCAATTTCACAGCTAATTCTGATTGGCCGCCTCATTTTAATGCTATGCTGAGACTGTCTGGAATGTGTGCGGGGGAGGGGAAAATGGGAGGGGAACAGAGCATGGATTGTCACATGAGGATGACGACATCATTGACAAAGGGGTTGAGTTTACTGACAAGTTGTTTTGTGAAGTCATTGCCTCCACATGTAGGAAGTCATTGCCTCCACTGGCACATGGAGTCAGTCGTATCACGAGGATTAATACGACATTTAAGTGCGAAGTGAGCTGGATATACTATTGGCATCTATTTGGAAAGGAAGAGAATCCGCCAGTTTCTTGGTGCGGTTGCACGTTTCACCTACTGTTCCGAGTAGTCCCAGTTATTTCTTATAGGATTAAGATCGGATGATTTAGGGTACCAGCCGAATTCCGACAGGATGCTTGAGAGTTCGCCACGCATCAACGTACAGGGTGACAATGAAATGAAATGATCGTATAGCATTCTTGGCCGGGATGTCCCACTCGGGTTCGGCGGCCAAATCCAAGTCTTATTTCATTCGGCGCCACATTAGGCGACTTGCGGCTGATGATGAGGATGAAATGATGATGAGGACAACACAACACTCAGTCCACGAGCGGAGAAAATCTCCAACCCGGCCGGGAATCGAACCCGTGTCCAGTGCAAGGGAGGCAAGCACCTCACCACCCAGCTAAGCAGGCGGACAGGGTGACAATTATTGAACTACGCAAAAAAACGTAAATTAGTTACAAACTACGGCTTGCACACACTTTATTCAACATGTAAACGTCACTACAGGTATTCGGATTTAGGTTATGATATGTTCGATATGCCTTCCAACAGATGAACAATTGTGGAAATGACTTAAGTACTACATGACATGGCTCTAGGACATCAAGAGAAATGATGGCACAGAACAAAATGAAGTGTAAGAATTTGGTAAAAAACTTTCATTCAGCAGCGGATGTATAATGACTAAAGAAGATGGAGACTCTCGTATGTCCTTCCTTATTTTGCATAGGCTTCTTTCATCTCTTAACGTTTCCATCGAGTCTTCGTTTCATGTTTCCTTTATGCTCTTAATTTCGAACGTCCTCTGTCACATTGTACTTCAAACAAGAGTGTTCCCAGGTCTGAACTGAGGGGAGGGGCTGGGGGAAGAGTGATTTGGGTAGGGACACAACTCACTTTAATTTCGTGGTAAATATCGAAAAAAGTATCGAGATTTCACGACTCATGGTTCTGGATGTGAGTTTGGACGTCTAGTTGTCAGTCTCCGTGAGATGCTCAGCCTTTCCTCAGACTGACCCTGAATAAGCTGCTTGTGTGTGAGGCTGTAAGTCAATACGGTTAATGAAGATAATTTTCTTTTAAGAGGAGAGAGAAAAGGGGGGGGGGATGATGGATGCTACTGCACCGCTCTGGGTATACCGACATTTCAGAAGCTTCCAAATTATTGTTTTATGTTTTCCCCAGGTCTAAATTCTACTTACCAACAATTTGACGTTCCGGAGATACAGTTATCGAACACTGTTCTACGTCAATATCTGACGCAGTAGGTATTTGTCGTTGCAAAAGCTACACGATGATGAAACATTCTTTGTCTGTTCTAATCAGCTTCTGATGTCTGTGTAACTTTGACCATCTTCTACAACATTACTTCCTAAATACCGAAGTTTTTTCTTCTACTGTCTTCTCTCCAATCATGACATGAAACAGGATACGTGCTATTCTTCCACTCGTTTCTGATTTAAAGCCAAACACCGTGTGCTAAACTATTTGTGCTTTCTGCGATGCTTCCGTCTGAAACATTCGTTAAAGGTACGATTTATGTTACGGTTGTCATTGCTGTGGAGCTTACAGGACAAAGTTAGTCTGGTGGTATGGAATTTAAAACATTTTCGAAACCCAGCGTGGTAGAATGCACCTGAGCGGGATTGGTAAGTGTGTGAATCGCTTGTCTGATAATTTTGTGTAAATGATAGTTGTGTAATAGATTGACAGCGCTAACCTACAAAAACGCGGACAACAATACAATGCGTCAATGAAAAAGTAAGGAGAATTCCAAGATGTTCGCGCTAAATCTTTCGAATCGAGGAGCTGCCTTCCTTTTACTCGTATCAAAACGAGAGTTTTTTCTGGTAGAAATCACACTAGCATAATTCCAAAACTGCAGCCATTTATTCCTACCACTCATGAGAGAACGGGATGGCGAAGGGCGCGTGTCAGAGTAAATGACGTGGAAAAGTGCGTTAGCGTGAGTGAGAGCAGATAGAGAACAGATACACTCACCCAAGGGTACAATAAAACCCACACGACAAATTGATTCTTTCACGACAGCAGTAGAATCGAGATTTTTCTCACGATTGCATTTGTGATTTGTCTAATGTAATGGAAGCATCACAGATCTCAGATATTTCTGGCCTGCAACGGGATCCACTGAAGTCCATCAATTAAACTACGGACTTGTGTGATAAAGTAAGAAGTGTAAATGATACGCAACTCCTCGAAATAGCGCCACACGAACATTATTCTCTTAAACAGGTCGATTCAATGATGATGTTCCAATGTTCAGGGGTGACGGAAAAGGGCAATTAATGTATCAGTTTAAGGTGGGCTCTAAAATGCTTTCCTTAAGAGTTATGGGCACTTGTGCAGTAGAAGAGATGTTCTAAACAATAGCGAAGGTGATGAAGTGCTGATGGGTCTTTTTCTTCCATGCTACCACCTCTGGAAGTTGCCTACCCTACAGTCTTAGCAAACAACGGCATTCCACTGTCGGAGGTATCAGAACGAGTTTCGCTTACAACTTTTGACTCTGTCGTTTCCGGACCAGTGCGCCTTACCTCAAAATGAGACAGTTACGATTTTCTATTATCCCTAAAAGTTTGTAACATCATCCCGGAATCATCCCAGATAACCTGGAACAGAAGTGTACAATCCACATACATGCTGAAGATAAAATGCTGCACTTAGAGTCGGCTTGCGATTCCTCATTCTGATTCAAGACGAAAGTTTATCTGGAAAAATCAGATCGGGTCATTTTTAACCCACGTGTATAAAAACACAGAACTGGGAACACTGTCACAGAGTGCAGCGCTCCGGAATGTACGGGGGAACGTGTAACTCCTCACGTTACCCTACCAGCTTCGGATCTCAATGAGCAGACTGCTGGGACATCAACCCCACATCCAGCATGGGCTTACGGTTCCAATCCTCGTCAGATTCCATTGTCTATTTTTTAGACGTCCGTTCTCTAGTGCTCGTCGTTTATAAGCAGGACATCATTTTGTCTGATGACAACAACCCATCACATGGCAGTGTGATCCACTGAATTGTGTGAATGTGTCTACTAATCGCACTGTGCGGATTTTTAACTGGTCCCGTTAAGTTCATGTAGGTCGGCTTCCCGATGGATTGCACAAACGATGAAAACATCGATGTGTTGCTGGGTGCATCCCATAACCAAGATGCTTGCTGCTGCTCGTTCGTATGCTGCACAGTACCATCAAATGTTTCAAATGGCTCTAAGCACTATAGGACTTAACATCTGAGGTCATCAGTCCCCTAGACTTAGAACGACTTAAACCTAACTAACCTAAGGACATCACACACAGCCATGCCCGAGGCAGGATTCGAACTTGCGACCGTAGCGGTCGTACGGCTCCAGACTGTAGCGCCTGGAAACGCTCGGTCACAGCGGCCGGCTACAGTACCATTAAAGGCACCATCCCGATAAAAATGTTTTTCGTCTCCTGCAGCAACGCCTTCAGGAAATCGGTAATCTTCGTCCACAAGTAATGGACAGAGGTAGTCCCAGGGCTAGATGTATTCCACAAACAGAGGACGCGATTCTTGAAACCATTCACCATCACCTCGACGAAGTATCCGTGCTATTGAAGGCAGTTTCAGATATCTCAAAGACTGGTTGTTGAAGTGTTGCACGATGAAGCACTGCATTCATATCATTACATGTTAACTCAACACCAGCAGCTACAAGATCACTTTCGGCGAGTACAGTTTTTGCGAATGGCTTTTGCAACAAGTGCCGGGCGGATTCGTGCCGGGGACCGGCACACTTTACCGCTCGGGTAGCAGCGCGTTAGACCGCACGGCTAGCCGGGCGGGCTTACAACTCGATAGTAAGTGTTATATTCAAGGAAGAAATAAACGAGTGCTCATCTCTGATAAATAATTAAGTGAGACTCGAAATTAAATATTACTCCTCCTAGTCATTCTAACTACAGAAAGTTTCAGCTGTACTACGTCTACGTGGAGTTGGAGAGACGCTGGAGAGATTGGTGAAAGAACCTGCAAATAAACACGACGACTTTCAACGGAGTCAAGACACGCAACAAGAAATCTGCAACACCTCTTTCCCAACAGGTTATCACACAATAAAACGCAAACGAGGCCAGGTTAATTTCAATGGACATTTCAATACACCATTTGAAGACCAAGAAAACATACTAGTCTTGTCTATAAAACCATAAAATACAATAAAAATAACAATATACCACGCAGTTAATATGAGTTGCCCTCTCTCTCCTTTCCACTTACATTCGTATTCCTTCTCGACATTACCGAGCATCTGAATGAAGCTCTGGCGACTGGTAAAGGCTATATCAGCAAGTGAGATCCATAGCGCTGCAGATAACGGCTCTCGGGTTGATTTCGTTTTCCTGAACTTCAGGAAGGCATTTGACACATTCCTGCGCTGCCATTTGGTGAAAAAATACCGGACCAGATTTGCGACTGGATTCAAAACTTCCTTACGGACATCACGTCGCTCTTAACGGGACAAAATCAGCAGATGTAAAGGTAACGTCCGGAGTGCCAAAAGGAAGTATGATAGGACCATTACCGTTTACAATGCATACAGTATAAATGATCTAGCAGAAAGCGTCAAAGGTCATGAAGACTGTTCGCAGATGATACGGTTATCTATAAGAAAGTAGCAGAGCCAGAAACTAGTATCTATTTGCAGAACGACCTGCAGAGGATTGATGAATAGCTCAGGCTCTGGCAGTTGACACTGAACGTATATAAATGTAAGATATTGTGCGTGTATAGTGAAAGAAAGCTACTACTGTACAACTACACGATTGATGAAAAACTGCTGGAAACATTATCTACCGAAAAATATCTAGGAGTAACTACCATGATCGACCTTAAGTGGAGTGACCACTTGAAATACATTGTAGGATGACGCGAGACTGAGATTCATAAGAACACTCTTGAGGAAATGTAGCTCATTCGCGAAGGAAGTGGCTTGCAAGGCGCTTGTTCGACTGATTCTTCAGTATTCGTCATCAGTGCGGGATCCTTACTGATAGAAGAGATAGAGAAGATCCAACGAAGAGCGGTGCTCTCGTCACGTAATTGTTTAGTCGGCGCGATACCGTTGCAAGGAGCCTAAAAAACCTCCAGCGGTAGACGTTACAAGAGAGGCATTGTAGCATCTCGGAGAGGTTTGCTATTGCAATTTAGAGAGAGCACTTTCCGTGAAGAGTAGGTAGGACAGCACATTACTGCCACCCACATACATCTCACGAAATGACCAAGACAAGAAAATTCGAGAAATTACAGCTAATACAGAGGCCTACGTAAGGGAGTATCAGTGATACCGGAAGTTCCTTACGCCACACACCATAGCTTGCGGAGCATGACGTAGATGCTGATAAAGAGAGAGAGTGACAGAGTGAGAGAAAGGGGGAGGGAGGGGCATTGTACCGAGAAAGGGCTGGAAGAGCAAGCGAGATTAAGTTACCCGCTCCCTGCGGTGTGACTGCCCTTGTGCCCATAGCCAGCGGCAAGGCAAAAGCAGCGATTCATCTCCCTTACTTTCTTAGCTCCTGATGGCTGCTCAGCCAAGTCATTTTCTGACACCGTCCTTGCAAGGGTCCGCATATTGCCGAGATGTTATTATGTTTCACGTATCGTCCTAGTGAAGGGATCGGCTTAATGAGATGAGTGCAAACGGGCAGACGAGTATACAGACATGATCCATGACGTGAAATATGTTACGGAGTGGTGGGACACTTGTGGGCAAAGCTGTTAGCCACGACCAGGCGATTGAACACCTGACCTCTGGCTATGTACGAGACACCCGAGAAGATTTTAACTTTATCAATATTATTGCTCTCCGTTTCACTCACAGCAGTTTAAGCTGTCCTCTTAGGTTCCTGCCTAACCACACACTCGGAAGTCGCCACATATTCGGAAATAAACTCGGGTTGGCTGATGTCATTTGTCGTCTACTCTACCTCTCTCACCTGGTTCACGTCTCGTTCACGTGCCTGAGAGTGTAAGAGCAAGTTGGTTGAGTATAAGTTTGCAGAATACACTGACATGATCTTTTTTGTATGACGAAGCTCTCGGTAATGGAAGAGCTGCTCGTCGTCCTTATCAAGATCGTTACCCACAACGTCCGACTCCATCGCATTCCCTTTTCACTACACTTAGGCAACGATTTCGAGAAAGAGGTAGTTTCACCGTCAGGAGAGGTGACAATGGTGCTCCGGGTAGATGCCACACACCCGAACTGGAGGAGATCGTACTGCACCGTTTTCAAAAGACACCAAAACGAGTACGCGAGCAACTCCTCGTGCAATGGATGCTGCACCCAGCACCGTCTGGAATGTTGTGGATGGACAACCACATCCGTACCACCTCCAACACTCCAAACACATCTAACACTCACAGACATGTGACGACGCTCGAACCAGCTGAGAGAGGCAGGACAGACGCCAAATGACATCAGTCAACACGACTCAGGTACCCCCTGCCATGACTACCCTGTTGCAAATCTATCTGCCAAACATGTTTTCTAGCCGCTGTAGCATTGACACGGTACATTTCCGGACATGGATTCCCATTCAAAATACTATGTACTCTCTCCCCTCTACAAGTACTAGAGGTTTGTAATGGGAATTTCCTAACAGCCTGTATCCAGAGTGAGTTACAAGGAATTCTACATGCTTTGAGGGGTGATAGTACTAATCATCCTGAATAAAACATTTGCCCGAATGTTTTCCGAGCTAGAACGCATTAAATATCACTTTCATCCATTTTTCTTGAATAACTCGAAAACCGCACCCCAGAGAAAAAGTGTCGCGGTAAAAAATTAAGCTACATTAAATTTCCTACAAAAAAGGTCTGATTCATGTCTTCCTTCTAGGACTAATAGTTTGCGCAAAAATAGAGCGAAAATATTGAAATCCCGCGCGATGTGCATGCGCTGTAGCTTAGATAGTTTTTGTAGGTCAGTTTGAAGTAGTTTCCCGACTTCATAGAACACAAGTGTCTTGTATCAGACTGTTCATCTCAGCTTCCTCTACACTTCTGTGGTACATTACAAACAATGACAATGTTTTAACAATACAGAAAATAAATAACAATGCACATGTATTCTGTCCATTCGGAATAGGGCAAATGTACACATGAAGCTTTTTGTTCGCAATCAGCAATAACATCAGCCCTCCCACCACCCCCACACATACACTGAGTCACGATGAAGATTTGTGTATACAGGAGTAGTAGGGTAAAATTCGTTCTAGTTCATTCTGTTTGTACAGGTTGCATACATTCATACTATACCCTACTACATACAGGTCGTTTCACTCTTCGTGACAGTCGTCTAGGGATGCCAGACCACGTCGTGGGGAACAACTTTTGTTAAAGACAACATCTTCGCAGACACTTTCCAGATTGGTTTGTGATGATGTTTGGTTTGTAGGGCGCTCAACTACGTGGTTATCAGCGCCCGTACGAAGTCCCAATTTTTTTCACACTCCAACTGCAATCTTTTACATAGTCTAATCTAACCTCTGTCACGAATAATTATGATGATGAAATGGTGAAGACAACACAAACACCCAATTCCGGGCAGAGATATCCCCAACTCAGCTGAGAATCGTACCCGGTATCCAGTGATCCAGTGGCAGCAACGCTATCCACTAGACCACGACCTATGGTATTAGAGAGTACATAGTATGTATTACAGAGCATCAGCACATTGAGGATCTCTCAAAAACGCGTCGTTTTAGATACTTTTACGCGACAAAGTGGAAAAGGCAAAGAAGTTAATTTTTTTTTGAAGTTGATGGTAGCACATCCACAGGCGACAACAGGCAGAGGCGCTGACACAGCTATGCACCAAAAAGAAGGAATCAAGACTGTAAGTCCGTCGCGTACATGAGCACGCGTTGCTACATCGGCATCAATCGCAAGGCTCAAGTTACACATCCAGCAGAACGTTCACAGAGACAGAGAGAGACAGAGGAATATTCATCAGTTCTTGTTACGTGCTATCATGTTTCACCTGCTGTTTGAAATAGTCCCTGACAAAATGTCAGCGACTCAATATGCTGATGTTCTAGGATTAAGGACTGGTGATTTGATATACCAGTCAAGAAGCGACAGGGTGCCTGAGCCTTTGTCAAACTAGGAACATATGCCAGCAGCCCTGTGAACATGACTGATCTTGCTTTGGAAGTCGGGAGCGACCACAGCGTAGTCGTTATGAAGGGAGAAGAAACGAAGACCGTCGGTCACCGAGAATGTTGAAATACAAATCCTGTTTCAGGTGCGCGCTGGTCTGAACAAGTGGGTCAAGATCATGACAAGAACCACCCTCCTCTCCCCCTCCCCCCAAAATAGAGTCCACAGAATCACCTACAGTCTGAACAATACCCTTCACACATTTTGTATTAAACGCCTTTCTGGGCCGCTGATACACTCGTCGCCTTACATCAATTGAAAAGTGGCAGAAACGTGACTCACCGGAATACCAACACGCGCTTTCACTCAGCTACTGTCCAGCTTCTCTGCTGTTTCCCCCATTCAAGACGTTCAGCTTTGTATATCGCTATGAGTCATGGGCCATTTTGCGACGTACCCGGCTCTAAATGTCCATTGTATGCAGTTGCTTTGCAAAGGTCACTCTGAAACCGGTGGAAATGGATCTGCATTCACTGCCAGCATCAATTCCTACTGGATTTGAAACCAAAAGTCTTTGAGAAGGCGTAACATTCGGCTGAGGTACCTGTCTGTTAGAAAATTTGTATTACCATTCTTCTTCCTCCGTGTTAAATAGCCATTGGTGGCATACCATTACTTGTAGAAGCTTTGGGCAGTCTGTGGTGCTGATACACCAACAAATTGAGCAACTTCAGTCGTGGTGTGGTCGTGGGCACATATCACTATAGCTTCTTTCTACTATTCTGCCACGACGGCACATCGATCTACCTTACTATGCAGATTCCACACGAACCCCTGGTACACACACGCAATTTCACTGCCATGTCTTAGGTCACTGGTGGAGGGTCACATGACTAAGCTTATCCATTAAGGATGTTTAAGAACCCCTGACAGTTTATTCAAATATAAACACAGAAAACAGCAACCACTCACTTTTTTTGAAATAGTTATTTATTCCATAAACCGGTTTTCGAATCTGTTCAGGTTCATCTTCAGATGGTGCACAGGAGCAATGGTGTGCACCTTGTTTTTAATACAGCTCCACACAAAGGAGTTGTATGAGTTCAGATCCCGAGAATATGATGGCAATCGAGCCCATGCCAGTGGCCTCTGGGTATCCCAGAGCCAGAATGCGGTCCCCAAAGTGCTCCTCCAGGACATCAACCCTCTCCTGCTTCGATGAGGTTGAGCTCCGTCTTGCATGAACCACATCTTGTCGAAATCAGGGTCGCTTTGGAAAATGGTGATGAAATCATCTTCATGTACCGTTTGGTAGGCATCTTGCCATCGATGAAATCATCTTCATGTACCGTTTTGTAGGCACCTTGCCATCGATGAAATCATCTTCATGTACCGTTTGGTAGGCACCTTGCCATCGATGAAATCATCTTTATGTACCGTTTGGTAGGCACCTTGCCATCGATGAAATCAAATGGTTCAAATGGCTCTGAGCATTATGGGACTTAACATCTGTGGTCATCAGTCCCCTAGAACTTAGAACTACTTAAACCTAACTAACCTAAGGACATCACACACATCCATGCTCGAGGCAGGATTCGAACCTGCGACCGGAGCGGTCATGCGGCTCCAGACTGAAGCACCTAGACCGCACGGCCACACCGGCCGGCCATCGATGAAATCATCTTCATGTACCTTTTGGTAGGCACCTTGCCATCGATGAAATCATCTTCATGTACCGTTTGGTAGGCACATTGCCATCGATGAAATCATCTTCATGTACCATTTGGTAGGCACCTTGCCATCGATGAAATCATCTTCATGTACCGTTTGTAGGCACATTGCCATCGATGAAATCATCTTCATGTACCGTTTGGTAGGCACCTTGCCATCGATGAAATCATCTTCATGTACCGTTTGGTAGGCACCTTGCCACTGGTGAAATCATCTTCATGTACCATTTGGTAGGCACCTTGCCACCGATGAAATCATCTTCATGTACCGTTTGGTAGGCACCTTGCCATCGAAGAAATCATCTTCATGCACCGTTTGGTAGGCACCTTGACATCGATGAAATCATCTTCATGTACCGTTTGTTAGGCACCTTGGCATCGAGGAATATCGCACCGATTATTTTGTGACTGGAAATTGCACACCGCACTGAGGGTGAAGAGGCTTCTCGATCTTTATTTTGTCGGGGTCTGTTCACAATTAGCAAAAAATGGTTTGTACTTCATCCCCTGATTCTGAAGTTACAATTACAGTTAGAAGAGCTTAGGTGTCAGACACATCGGGCAGAGGACAGAACAACTACTTGAGAAGTAAATGTAAAATCGACAGATCAAGAAACCGCCACACGTTGCTGACACATCTGTGTCGGGTTGAGCTACGAGATAATTTCAAAAAGTAAGTTACACATTGTTATGACAGACCAAGTAATTTTGCTCGAATGGTGCATACTTCAGAGTGACACATATACAAAACACCAATTTTCAACAAAGTCACCAAGTGCCTGCAAACAGCAGTCGAAACGTTGTAAGCATGCTGCATTATCGGTACGCATTCCGCATGTATACATCGATAGTCGTCTCTCTGTTCAGCGTAGACCGCAGTTGACAATCGTGGTTTAGCTTCCGTGGTTCATGTATCATGCTGTATGGACGCCGCGGTTTCAGAACTAAAAATTGTGACATTTTGTCGAAGTAATTGAAGTTATTACTACAGAAGTTGTGTATTTTACACCAGTGTTCACGGTGAGTTATTGGAGAAATGGACGACATTCCAATGTCGTGTGTCCTGTCGCGAGAACAACAATCAACCCAGCTGCATCGGTTACGGGACAAATAACATGGACTTCGTAAAACTTGAGTGAACTTTCTGAACGAGAGAGAGAGAGAGAGAGCGAGAGAAAGAGAGATATTTTCGGTTTGAGTAAATATCACCGGCGTAGATGCCTTTTTTTATATCTTTTCACTAAATCATCAAATAGCTGCGTCGTGATCGGTGACGCGTACGTGCGTCGAAATGAGTAGTATTGCCACTCGAACGGATTAGTGCTAACTGAACGAACTGTGTCACCCGTCTAAACCTATAACGTCCTATTTCAACGGTGGACTCATTATGTTGTGCTCCGAGTATTTGAACTGAGTGATTAACAATTTGATAATAGATTCCAGTCCATTCCAATGGATTATGTGGCTTAAGTGCCAAGTAATTATTACACCAACAACACGGCAATTGGAACTGTGTACAGTGCTGCCCTGAAACTGGAAACATGGTACAAAATATTGTGGTATTATGTTGCACGTCAACTACTCAGTTTGTATATTTTCTTTATTTTTTCATAGTTCCACACGACTTCCTCCTGTTTCCTTGATTGATCTGTGTTCAGTTTTTCAAGGCCTATCCACTGTGCCAACTTATAACTAAATCTGAGGGGGGTGCGATGGGGAGGCTCCCTTGTAAGCACTATGGCACTTCACATCTGAGGTCATCAGTGCCCTAGACTTAGAACTACTTAAACCTAACTAACCTAAGGACATCACTCACATCCATGCCCGAGGCAGGATTCGAACCTACGACTGTAGCAGCAGCACGGTTCCGGACTGAAGCGCCTAGAACCGCTCGGCCACAACGGCCGGCCTAGTTGGGTTACTCAGAGGTATGTGCCCTCCTGGGCCCTTGCCACCAAACAGAAGACCATCTGAGCAACGAAGGACCATCTGTACGGAACTGAAGGACGCACTCCGCGGGGAGCAGTACATAGCCTTCATTGAAGCAGCAAGACGTCTGCTCCAACGTCGCCCCTAGTAAGGTGGCGTAGAGCCGTCGCATTGAATGGAGATTGTTTTGAAAAATAGGTTGTTGTAGCCAAAAGACAGGGGAATGACATGGTGTATTGGAATCGTGATTTAAACCAATCTGCTTTCAGGAAAAAAAGTGTTGCATTAATTTTTGAAAGCCCCTCATATTACCAGCGCTTACGTAAATAAACACAACTGGTTCCTTCCCCACGGCTGTTATCTTCTTGCTTTTCCCACTAGTAATTAAAGATAGTCTCTTGTAATGTCATTAGTTGTGACAGTTCAGGGAAACTCACACACAATCAACGTCACGAACTTTGCGGAATATAATTAACATCAAGGTCTCTATGATACAAGGAGCGCCGTGGTCCCGTGGTTAGTGTGAGCAACTGCGGAACGAGAGGTCCTTGGTTCAAGTAGTCCCTCCAGCGAAAATTTTAATTTTTTATTTTCAGTTTATGTGAGAAACTCTTCTGTTTTCATCACTTTCTTGGGAGTGATTATCACATCCACAAGAAAACCTAAATCTGGCAAGGTAGAAGAATGTTTTTACCCATTCGCCAAATATACAAGTTAGGTGGGTCGACAACATGCAGTCACCAGTGTCGTATGGAATATGTCAAACTGTTTTCCTGTGGAGGAATCGGTTGACCTATGACCTTACGATCAAATGTTTTCGGTTCCCATTGGAGAGGCACGTCCTTTCGTCTACTAATCGCACGGTTTTGCGGTGCGGTCGCAAAACACAGACACTAAACTTATTACAGTGAACAGAGACGTCAATGATCGAACAAACAGATCATAACTTTGCGAAAATAAAAAAAAGTAAATTTTTCACTCGAGGAAAGACTTGAACCAATGACCTCGTGTTCCGCAGTTGCTCACGCTAACCACGGGACCACGGCGCTCCAGAGCTGACAGGGTCCTTGATGTTAATTATGTTGCGCGTCAACTACTCAGTTTGTATATTTTCCTTATTTTTTCATAGTTCCACACAATTTCTTCCTGTTTTCTCGATCGATCTGTGTTCAGTTTTTCAAGGCCTATCCACTGTGCCAGCTTATAACTAAATCTGAGGGGGGTGCGATGGGGAGGTTTCCTTGTTAGAGCCATCTGAACCATTTTTTAACCCAACTGGTGGACGACTGTGTCAGTACTACCAACAGACCCGTCCAGTTGTGCAGCTAAGTGTTTGATTGTGTTCTGTCCATCGCCTCAAATGAGTGTGTCCACACTTTCCAACATTGCAAGAATCACAGCTGTATGCGGTTAGCAGGAACGCCGGAAATCGGGCACCTTTTTGCGACCTTATTGTGATGACTATAGGCGCCTCGCCCAACGGCTCGCCGTACTTTTGTTCACTGCCAAATCCCGTAGACTCTCAGCGAGCACCTATGAATATCTGTGATGCTCTGATTTTCCGCCAAAAGAATCTCAATGACAGCTCTCTGCTTGGAACGCACGTGCTTGACAAGCGCCCTTATGAAGGCTGCATATAACGCCGACAGTTATCGGAGCTTCATGAAACAAGGGACTGAGGTGGGTATGTTCCACGATGCCCCACAACAATTTTCGCAGTTTATCAACCGAAATTGGCCGAGAGAAAAAAAATGTGTTATTACTCAGGAACAACCACAGCTTACAAGCGTACTGCATCTTCTAAAAAAACTTATATTTACTTCTTGCTTGGAGCCTCCGAGTGCAAGGTTGCTGCTCGATATGTACTATGGCAGGAGAGATGAGATGCAGGTTTACTATTGCTTCAGTTTAACACTGATTTCGCTCTGTACTAAGTAATTCATCGAGAAGGATTGGCTAGTGTTATGTATGGCATAATGCTACACATCCTTCATTTCCTTTCAAAATGTTCGTAGATGTACAAAAAGGAAATATCCTAGTGTTGTCAGTGTTTATATAATTTCATCAGGGCGGAAACATTATATTAACAGGTAAATGTTACTTATCTTGCTATGGCTGTCTCGTTGTCTACGATGTCGATTCCTGTCTATGCTTACCAATCAATTTTTGTTTCAGTAAAAATCAATGGAATATTGTTGCTTTTTGACATGATCGGTACTTATTCATTAATTCTTGACTCTTTCTACAACACCACTTTCAAGTAAATGCGCTGTGCAACATTTCAACACAACACAAAGAACTTGATAATTACATTAAACAATCTCGATAACAACTGAAACTATCATTGCGCGTTCAGTGCCTAAAATTTTTGTAAGTACTACCTACATAGCTTCCAGATCCTTCTTGAACGGGATGTAGTTAATATGAATTTTATTCTATCTGCACTGAAATTACTTTTCAGGTAAAATTTACATAATGTTTTCTGGAAATAATTATTTATATAGAGACTTATCCGCCTAATAATTAATAATGAATGTTGCAAATTTCTTGTCTTCGTCGATCGAATTATCCGATACTAACATTAAGAAAAATAAAAATGAAAACAAAAATTTTGTGTACATGGAAACTAAAGCATAATAATATTAGTTTCACTGTAAACTGGTTTTTGACTCATTTAAGTTAGAAATTATGATTACTGAGTTTCACGGTACAAGATCGATGTTGCTAAATGGATCGATATGAAAAGTAAAATCATATTATCAGAAAATGGTGTTTTGGTGATCAAATATTTGCAAAATTATCTTTAGAATACATAATTTAAGTATAAAAATTAACTGAAGTCACGCGGAAATTACAGTGATAAAAAGCAATGAAAAAGAACACGACAAAAGTAAGAGTGTTAAAAGTAGGAAGAGTCATTCTAGATAATGACATAACTAATAAACACTTTTGATAGTGCACTGGATAAAATAAAACAACCATAAAACAAATCGCTAAAGAAGCCACAATAAAAGAAAAAATAGTGCTGCACATAAATCAGCGTCCTCTGGCACTAGGGCATATGTCAACTACTGTTTATTAATTCTTCCTATTTTTAACAATCTTACTTTTGTCGTGTTCTTTTTCATTGCTTTTTATTACTGTAATGCTCATTACAGACATCAACTATTGTATCCCCTTTTATTTTTTCTGAGGAATTAGTTATTGAAAACTAGTGTATGCCGTCATTAGCGACATCTGGCGAACTTGCAACACTAATAGTTTGTGGCTACTGTACGGCAGTGTGTTTTGAACAGTAGTACTACTGACAACATGACTCGTGCATATGGTGTTATTTATATATGCCATGCCTCGGGCATGGATGTGTGTGTGATGTCCTTAGGTTAGTTAGGTTTCAGTAGTTCTAAGTCTAGGGGACTGATGACCTAAGATGTTAAGTCCCATTGTGCTTAGAGCCATTTGAACCATATGAACTTATATTTATCAGCATTTAAACAAAGCTGTCATTGGTGAATGACAGCTTTGTTTAAATGCTGTTAAATGCACAAAATACAGATTTAGACAGCCATTCTGACTCCCAATACCGTCTGTCAACGACGACACTTTCCAGTACTCTTCTGTGTAGCCAGAAAACAGATTGACTCCAGCTCTATAAAATTAATGGTTTATGTACAGGGAGAAGATGAACGGTCCCGTCACAGTTCTCTTGGCCACTTCTGGTGGTATGTTAGTTTCTGACGAACACTCGGCTTTCGTGCCGACGTTCTGGCTTTTATTATTGACAAAGTTTTAGGGCTAGTCACTTATTTGACAATCTATTACGTACGCTCATATCTTTGTTAACCTCCGTTGTGGCAAAGTATCGAATACTTTTCCTAATACAGAGTCTTTGTGGTAACCGCCATCCACAGTTTGCAAGATATCGCGTGTGGAAAGAGTTAGCTATACTTCGCATTAGCGATGTCTTCTACATTCACCTGAACAGAAACTTCCGTCCCTCTTTGGACACCCATGATATTCGAGCTTAGAACTTGATCAAAGGTACTTCATTACGCCAACGAAATACGAGTAGATACAGCCAATGTTATCAATAAAGAACACCTGCATTGTACAACACCAGTCCCTACGTGGTCGACGCACTGAGAAGGAAAATGCCAGAGAAGTGCTTTTAAACTTACCATATACAGTTTATTAGACGTAAGTATATATCTGGGTGTGAGGAAGTAGTGAGAGGCACCCACATGCCTTGCTCATACTGTGGCATCAAGCAGTCAGGCCTGCAAGATGAGTGGTCTGCCAAGCGAGTGGATTCATTCTTATTTATCGAGTAACATGAACTCTCGTACTCTCAATTAAGTTACAAATTATCCTCCTGTATGAATAATACGCAACGGAAACGCACATCTGACTATCAGTAATTTACAGAACCCTGACTGTTTACTACGCACTGGCAATACCACATTTGCTTTTTGTCTTTTATGTAACGGCTTTTATCAACACGTGGCCACCGCACTGAATATGAATGGTGCACACATTATAAATTCGGGACATCATGACAACATACAATTCGAAGGAAAAGTCCACCAATCTCTTTCTTTTCACTATCTTATTTATTCCGATAAATTCTATAACCTAAACACAGAAATTCTATAACCTACAACAATAACACATGAGAAATTCCGCCCAGTGGGCATGGCTTTACGTTGGTGAATCTCTATCTTATGGTCTCGTAATTATTTAACGCTACAGTGCACTTTCTGGATAGGATGGTGGATCTTTTATTATTTCTCACACTTCGGCTCTCACAATCATCATCACGAAACTTTCCTCCAGACCGAGCGGTACAAAAGGAACACGCATAACCCACTACCTCTGAAACTACCTTGCTACTCTCCCATACAAACCACACATACTTAAATTACATGACATACACCACACTACAACATGAAATACAACACAGGGATTAGTCTCAACATTATCACTTTCAGCTTTCCCACTTCAATTAATATTTATCCCAGTTTCACACGACACTGCCCCACTTTGTAATTCTACTTTCCTACTATGAACTCTGGAGATATATACACGTCTTCCTGTGCAATGCAAGCCAAGTGGCGTTGCTGGATAGACGGCTGACTCACCTTGTTTCTCTCTCAGAGTGTTATAGTTTGAATCAAGCGTCATACGGAAACATATCTCGCAAAGTAATATTAAGAACATATTCATCATACACACGAGTCCTCAACTGATACCATGGACGAGTACTTCTCTTTATCCTTTGTCTCATACACAGATTGAGACTCACACAGTACTCACCACGTGGAAGTACTCGCCTCTAATTTCAAGTCCTGCACACGCTATTTCTGAAATATTTCAACTTATAGTACACACGCTAGTAATTCAGCTTAACTTAAGCACACGGAAGTATTTCAACTTATTGCTACACGTAGTTTCATTGTGACCGTTGGTCACTTCCGAAGATTACTACGATTCCATTAATATTACCTGCCTGACATTTAATTCTCCCCACAAAAGTTCCTGAAATAGAGAAATTATTATTTCAAACTACTCTTAAATATTCCACATGCATACCATGTCTCCATTCTTTTGTCTTTACGGAGCACAACTAAGACAGGTCTTAACAGCACAAGATCCAGCGGCAGAGTGCTGAAACATGGCCGTTCTTCAGGTCCTCTCGCACCTCTGCTGAAGTGGGGGAGCACCTTGCTACCGTATTGGTCAGCCACATTTCAGGTGCTCAAAGCTCAGGTGAATTTCATCTCTTTGGTCCCACCAAAGGTGGCCAAAGGATCGTCTCAAAGATGATCATATATTCACATTCACTATCTGCGGTTAGCAGACGACCATACATTCATTCATTTCACAGATCTCACCAAACTGGATGTAGGGATTTATTTTGTGGGAGTGCACATGTGATCAATTAAATAAATAAATTGTCATTCTTTCCCACACTGGTATCCGGCTTCGCTGTATTAATTGAAATTGAGTTATTTTACAAAAAAAATGTGTTGCTCTGACAAAAATAATGAAGTATGTTGTACCTATTTTCAATGTCGGGCGGTACTGTACCCTTTCAGTAGAAAAAGGCAAACAAGGAAAAACTACAGTCGCTTTTATGCGTCCTGCTCTGTGTTCATGTGTTTGCATTATACCACTTGGCACAGTTTCTTAATTTCTCATTTCACAAAGTCCCTAACGTAATTGTAGCTGTTCTGGAGACGTTTCGATTTTGCACGTCTTCCGATTGTTTTCCCATTCGTTGTAAATATTTTTGACATTCATGTACAGTGGCATTCTTGTTTGCGCCTGCATTATTGCCAGGCGGATTGAGCACCTCAGTAGCTTCTGTTGCAGGTCCCAGGTAAAGGGAGAGTGTTGACCTCAAGAAATCGTACAGTGGATGCCAAACTCGGGGCTCTTCAGGACTGACGATCTTGGTCGTAATAGGAGCGAATAATTAATCCAAAACAAAGTCAATATACACGCTAATGATGATACACTGAAATCAGATCAACATCCCACGTGATAAATTCTTCATTTGTGTGGCCATAGTGTTCGTAGTTGCTTTATAATTGATGAGGGTATTTTTAATCCGTCTTTGCAACTACAAAATTTTTTTCACCTGACGCGCTTCGCTTTATTGAGGTAAAGCTTCATCAGAAAAACAACGACGTGCTAGCAGACGGCATTTCCCGATGTAAGTACAAATCAACCTATTCTCAACGAACTGTTTTTCGATCTAAAAAGCAAATTAAAATGTAAATGACTTAATTACAGACCACTGATGATGCTTTACCTCAATAAAGCGAAACGCGTCTGGTGAAAAAATCACACATTTTTGTAGTTGCAACGACGGATCAAAAATACCCTCAGGTGATAACTGTTTGGACGATTCCACCGTTGCCGAAACGCAACACAAGTATCCATTTCTGATTTTTGATGGGGGGGGGGGAGGGGAGGAGATAGGACATCTTGCTAAAGATGAGTCGAAGCGTCTTGGAAATCCCAAAAAGTCTCAGAAACTTTAACCTAACTCTACGACAGGCCAATTTGGAGCGCTGTAGATGATTTACAACTCGTACCAGGCAGTAATGTGAAATTTATTCCATAAAACTGTTTTCGAACCTCTTCAGGCTCAGTTCCAGATGGTTTACAATAGATTACATGACTGTTTCAAAGGGTAATGTTCTGTGACAAGAAGATGAAACATGATTTGATGTATAGCTCTGGGTATTGTTTATACGGCAGTTTGGATCCAAAAATGAATTCTGTACTTTCTGCGACAGTATGGGCGGCTTTGTTGTTAATATCCACCTGTCTTCTCACATTCCGACTGATGGCTCGTACTTGTAGTTTATTCTTCATGTTTGTAAAAGTAAAGTCACAAACTTTAAGTTTCATTCTTGTTGTTTTTGAATGTAAAGTTCATGTACCTATTAAAGAGCTGCAGTTCTCTAAAAATATTGTAAATTTAATTTATTTCACTTATTTTATTTTTGGAGATTCATATTAACGCCAGTTGTAATTAAAGTATTTGCCCATCGACTGCATAACACGGAAAAAAAATAATGTCTCTGAGCAGAGTATGTTATATCTTCGTATGAAGATCTTTGTAATAAGCACCTGTTGCAGAGCACATGCTGAATGCTGGCAAAGTTGCATAACTATATACAGGGTGACAGTTATTGAACTGTATAAAATAAAATCGTCATAACTTCTGAACGGTTTGCCTTAGGATGTTTAAACTGCACGGTTGGCCGCGGGGCATGATGGGAATTAGCATCCACATGCCCCCGTCTTGTTGTTGTCGACGTCTTTCATTTGGAAGGATTCGTCGATAAGGCAAATTGACACATTTGGGCGACTGAGAATCCGCATTTCGCGATAGAGAAGTCTCTTACCCTCAAAGGGTGACAGTGCGGTGTGCAATTTCCAGTCACGGAATAATCGGTGCGATATGCCTTGATGGCAACGTGACTACCGAACGGTACATGAATATTTCGGAAGATCATTTCATCCCCATTTTACAAAGTGACCCTGATTCCGACAAGATGTGGTTCATGTAAGACAGAGCTCAAACTCATCGAAGCAGGAGAGTGGTTGATGTCCTGGAGGAGCACTTTGGGGACCGCATTCTGGCTCTGGGGTGCCCACAGGCCACTGGCATGGGCTCAATTGACCACCATATTCTCCGGATCTGAACACATGCGACTCCTTTTTGTGGAGCAATATTAAACACAAGGTGCACAGCAATAATCCCAAACCATTACTCCTGTGCACCATCTGAAGATGAGACTGAACAGATTCGAAAGCCGGTTTATGGAATAAATAACTATTTCAAAAAAAGGGAGTGGTTGTTGTTTTCTGTATTTATATTTGAATAATCATCCTTAATGGATAAGCTTAGTCATGTAATCCTTCACCGGTGACCTAAGACATGGCAGTGAAATGGCGTGTGTGTACCACGGGTTTGTCTGGAATCTGCATTGTAAGATAGATCGACGTTGCGTCGTGGCAGAATGGTAGAAAGGAGCCATAGTGATATGTGCCCACGACCACACCACGACTGAAGTTGCTCAATTTGTTGGTGTATCAGCGCCACAGACTGCCCAACGCTTCTACAAGTAATGGTATGCCACCAATGGCTATTTAACACGGCGGAACAAGAATGGTAGTACAAATTTTCTAACAGACAGGTACCTGAGCCTAATGTTACGCCTTAAAAAAGACTTTTGGTTTCAAATCCAGTAGGAATTGATGCTGGCAGTGAATGCACATCCATTTCCACCGGTTTCAGAGCGACCATTGCGAAGCAACTGCATGTAGTGGACATTTAGAGTCGGGTACGTCGGAAAATGACGCATGACTGATAGCAATATACAAAGCTGAACTCTTGGATAGGGAAAACAGCAAAGAAACTGGACAGTAGCTGACTGAAAGCGCGTGGTGGTATTCCAGCGAGTTGCGTTTTTGCCACTTTTCAAATTATGCAAGGCGACGTGTGGACCAGCGGCCCAGAAAGGCGTTTAATCCAAAATGTGTGAAGAGGATTGTTCAGGCTGTAGGTGATAATGTGCGACTTTTTTTGGAGGGGGGGGGGGAGGAGGAGAGGAGGGCGGTTGTTATCATGATCTGGACCTACTTGGTCAGATCAGCGCGCACCTGAAACAGTATTTGTATTTTAACATTCTCGGTGACCGACGGTCTCCCTTTCTTCTACCTTCATGACGAGTACGCTGTGGTCGCTCTTGTCTTCCAAAACAACACTAGTCATGATCACAGGGTTGCTGGCACGACAAAGGCTGAGATACCCTGTCGCTGCTTGACTGGTATACCAAATCACCTGATCTTAATCCTAGAGCATCAGCACATTGAGTCGCTGACATTTTGTCAGGGACTATTTGTAACAGCGGTTGAAACATGGCAGCATGTAACAAGAACTGATGAATATTCCTCTGTCTCTATCTCAGTGGACGTTCTGCTGAATGTGTAACTTGTGCCTTGCGATTGATGCCGATGTAGCACCGTGTGCTCGTGTACGCGACGGACTTACAATCTTAATTGCTTCTTTCTGCTGCATAGCTGTGTCAGCGCCTCTGCCTTTTGGCGCCCTGTGGCTGTGCTAGCATCAGCTTAACAAAAAATTTAATTTTTTTGCCTTTTCCATTTTGTGGCGTAACAGTACCTAAAACGACGCGTTTTCGAGAGAACCTCAATGCGCTGATGCTCGATGGTAAATACTATGTAGGCTCTAATAGATCCCACCAACTGGATACAAACATGGCGGCTCCTAACCCCTGCTAGTGACATAAAAACGATGCCACTGTCATTGGTCAAGTCCCTCTCCACGAGGCAAAAATCTGACATGACAAATTCTTCATTCCACGTCTCACAATATAGTGAAATATGGAATTCCACGTTGTGACGTCGTCAGCTACTCGCCCACGTAAGTTTTCATGTCCCATGAAAGGACAGCTCCAAGGATTCGTAACATCACTGGGAAATGCGTCAACAGCTAGTGGATAGCATTGCTGCCACTGGATCACTGGATACTGGGTTCGATTCCCGGCCGAGTTGGGGATTTCTCTGCCCAGGGTTGGGTGTTTGTGCTGTCTTCACCATTTCATCATAATCATCATTCGTGACAGTGGCTGGATTGACTATGTAAAAAATTTGAGTGTGAAAAAAATTGGGACTTCGTACGGGAGCTGATGACCACGCAGTTGAGAGCCCCACAAACCAGACATCATCACAAACCAAACTGGAAAGTGTCTGCGAAGATATGATCTGTTACAAAAGTTGTTCCCCACGACGTGGTCTGGCATCCCGAGACGTATGTCACGAAGAGTGAAACGACCTGTATGTAGTAGGGTATAGTATGAATGTATGCAACCCATAGAAACAGAATGCACTAGAACGAATTTTACTCTACTACTCCTGTATACACAAATCTTCATCGTGACTCAGTGTATACAGGGTGACTCAGGAGGAAAGATACTTGGTTTGTGGGGGTTGATGTTATTGCTGATTTCGAACAAAAAGCTTCATGTGGGCATTTGCCCTATTCCGATTGGTTTCAGAGACAGAACACATGTGCATTGTTATTTATTTTCTGTTTTATTAAAACATTGTCGTTGTTTACAACGTACCACAGAAGTGTAGAGGAAGATCAGAAGAACGATCCGATACAAGACACTTGTGGTCTGACGAACAAAAACTGCCTAAGCTACAGCGCATGCGCATCGCGCGAGATTTTCAATATTTTCGCGCTCTCTTGGTGCAAACTATTAGTCCTGGAGGATAAAAATGAATCAGACCTGTTTTGTAGGAAATTTATGTATCTTAATTTTGTACCGCGGCGCTTTTTCTCTGGTGTGTGGTTTTCGAGTTTTTCAAGAAAAACTGACGAAAGTGATCTTTAATGCGTTCCATCTCGTAAACTTTTCGGAATAGGGCATGTGTTTTATTCAGGATCATTAGTACTGTCACCCCTCAAAGCATGTACCTCTCCTTGTAACACCCTGTATACAGGCTGTTCGGAAATTCTCGCTACAAACTTCTAGGGCTTGTAGAGGGGAGAAAGTGTATTATATTTTGAATAGGAATGCATGTCCGGAAAGGTACCGTGTCCGTGCTACAGCCGCTGGAAAACATGTTTGGCAGGTAGATTTGCAACAGGGTAGTAATGGCAGACGGCCGCTATGACCGAGCTGTTCTAGGAGCTTCAGTCCGGAACCGCTCTGCTGCTACGGTCGCAGGTTCGAATCCTGCCTCGGGCATGGATGTGTGTGATGTCCTTAGGTTAGGTAGGTTTAAGTAGTTCTAAGTCTAGGGGACTGATGTCCTCAGTTCCATAGTGCTTAGAGCCATTTGACGATTTGTAGTCATGGCAGGGGGTCCTGTGACGTGTTGGGTGATGTCATTTGACGTCTGTCCTGCCTCTCTCAGCTGGTTCGAGCGTCGTTCACATATCTGTGAATGTTAGATGTGTTATGGAGTGTTAGAGGCGATATGGATGTAGTTATCGATCCACAACATACCAGACGGTGCTGGGTGCAGCATCCATTGCACGAGCAGTTGCTCGTGTGCTCGTTGTTGGGTTGTCTTCAAAACGATGCAGTACGGTCTCTTCCAGTTCGAGTGTGTGGCGTCTACTTGGAGCGCTATTGTCACCTCTCCTGACAGTGAAGGTATCCCTCAATCGAAATCGTTGCCTAAGCGTGGTGAAATGGGAATGTGACGGAGTCGGACGTTGCGCGTAACGATCTTGATAAAGACGACGAGCAGCTCTTCCATTACCGTGAGCTTCACCATTCGAAAAGATCATGTCGGTGTGTTCTGCAAAACTTGTACTCAACCAACTTGCTCTTACACTCTCAGGCACGTGAATGAGACGTGAACCAGGCGAGAGAGGTAGAGTAGACGACAAATGACATCAGCCACCTCGACGTACGCATCCTTCACCATGACTACCCTGTTGCAAACCTACCTAGCCGACAGTTTTTAAAATTGCTGTAGCACGGTAAAGGTAAATTTTGGAACGTGGGTTCCTATTCAGTATATTATGCACTCACTCCCCCCTGCAACTCCTGGAAGTTCGTAACGGGAACTTCCGAACACCCTGTATTTGCGAAAACCGTATCAAAATCCCTACAGTACTTCTTGAGATTAGCTTTTACCTTTAGACATACGAGGGACACCTCATAAATAATGAATAGGCTGGTATTACTCTGGATTGTTTGATGCAACAACAATGAAAATTACATCAGGTGTAGTTGGGAGCTTGAGAAAGAAGCACGTGTTTTTGTTTTTTCGCTATGTGCTTTAACATATAATTAGCGAGAGGTAGAAATGGATCCTCCAGGGGTCTCCAGTACCGTGACTGTTGAAGATCAGAGGTTGAAACTTTACACGGCAAAAACCTGACGAACTCACAGTGCGTTAAGTGAAGTTTGTGGCGAGCTTACAGTGGACTGCAGTACATTGTCACGCTGGGTTAACAGTTTTCGTGGTGGTCATATGAATATAGACGATAAATGAAGACACGGAAAGCCAAATCGTTTACAGCTGAACGAAGCATGGAACTTGTGGACATGCTCTCGAAGAAGATAGCAGCGCGACTTGTTTGGAACTCTCTGAAGCCAAGGGAATTCCTCCAACACTTGTATTCCGAATCCTGAAATATTTTAGGACCACGGGTAGCCCCTTCGTGGACTGCATTTTCCTCTTCTTCTCCCAGAACCTTTTCATTTTTTCTCTTCTCCTCTCCCGCTCGTCTTCCGAGATCTTCAGTTTCCGTTTCTCCTGGCGGCTCCACTAGTGACATTCTAATCTTTTCCTGTATTCTTCTTTGTCATTGATCTCCGGCATATTTGTCGGTGTATATTTGTTCCTCCAATTTTCCTTTCCTTCGACCTTGATCCCCAATTCCAACCAGTCCTTCCGAAGTTCAACAACCCACTTGGTTCCTGTCTTTCCCCTTGTCCTCCCTGTTGTTTCCCACACTCTCTTCGTAATTCTGTCCATACTCATCCTAACTACATGCCCAGAAAACCTTGCCCTTTTGAGTCTGATTTCCCCGGATATTGTCCTCGTGTGCCGGTACAATTCTTCCCTAGGTCTTCGCATCCACCTCTCTCCACCTGTTTTGGGACCTAGTATTTTTCTCAGTATTTTCCTCTCTTCTTTCTCTAGTTGCTCTGCCCCATTTCTTCCTAGTTTCATCGTCTCAGCAGAATATAATATTGCATTCCTCACTGTTGCCTTGTAGTGGCTTATCTTTGCCTCTGTGGATATATTCTTTTTATTGTATACCTCTCTCGTCATGCATAAGGCTGACCTCATCTTCTTTATCCTCTCTGTTATTCCCTCCTTGCTCCCAGGTATTTAAATTTGTCCACCATTTGCACATTTGCACAGTGCCTTCCGGTGTTTCCGAGTCTGCAGTGGTGTTTCAAATGGTTCAAATGGCTCTGAGCACTATGGGACTTAACATCTGTGGTCATCAGTCCCCTAGAACTTAGAACTACTTAAACCTAAATAACCTAAGGACATCACACACATCCATGCCCGAGGCAGGATTCGAACCTGCGACCGTAGCAGTCGAGCGGTTCCGGACTGAGCGCCTAGAACCGCGAGACCACCGCGGCCGGCAGTGGTGTTTAATGTCTTTGTCTTGTTATAGGCGATCCTCAGTCCCACCTTTCTGGCTACCTTACTTGAGTTGTTGAGTTGTGTCTTTGCGTCTTCTTCCGTCTCACTTACTATTGCTATGTCATCTGCAAAGGCTAGGCAGTCCACTTGAGCCCTGTTGTCCTTTTTGTCCCCCACATGGGTCTTTGGTATTCCCATTTCCTCGTTTATTGCTCTCCACTGCCTGATCACTTCGTCCAGTGCTATATTGAACAACAATGGTGACAATCCATCACCCTGTTTAACACCAGTCTTGATCTCAAATTCTTCTGACAGTGCTCCTCTGAATCTCACCCTTGCTTTTGTGTCTGTCAGAATTTCTTTTATGAGTTCTTGTGTAGTTCCATCAAGTCCTCTGTTCTTCAGGATCCTAACAAGAGTCTGTCTGTCGATGGAGTCATACGCCTTTGTGAAGTCCACGAAGGTTATTACTGTCTTTTATTTTAAGGCCCTATGTTCTATCAGTTGCTTCACGAGAAATATCTTTTCTACACAACCTCTTCCCTTCGTGAATCCCGCTTGGTAGTCGCCAGAGTCTCTTAGCCACAGCACACGCACTCGTCCCTGTAAGCATCTCAGGCCAGCGAGAAAGCTGCAAGAAATTAATGAGATGGAACGTGCCTCACTTGAAATTTTATTCACACGTAAGGACGCACCTTATACATAATCACTGCGGTACAGATTTACGCTGTGCGACTCGAGTTCCCAGGAGAGCGGCGCAGTAAGTAATAAGTAAGCAGTGAGGCGCGAGCCGCGACACGGTGAGCCCGACTCGTCCCGGGGAAAAGCCGCAGCGCCGTAGCGGCTGCATCGCCCCCGGAGGAGCGAGTTTTTCCCCTCGCTGGCGGCTGTGAATCACGGCCGCTGTTAATTACGCGCCAGCGTCCGCGAGGAAAGGCGAGGTGTTTAAGACCGCCTCTCCACCTGCTGCCCCCCCACCTCCACCTCCCGGAGAACAATTAATTAGCAGAGGCCGCCCGCGCACACGCCCACTCAATCTGAGATTAATTTAATTCCATTACCTTAATGAAGATACAAAATAGAGAGCGTGTTTTATCCCCGGGCTGGCGGGGCGGGGCGGAGCCGCGCGGGGTGGCTGGCAATTTGGCAAATGGCTGGAGGCGCAGCAGCGGCAGCTGGAGCTGCGAGCGCCGCTATCGACGCGCCCTCCAGCACTCTCCAGCCACTCCGAGGCGCGCGCTGCACCCTGCGTAGCTTCCCCGCCTAACCGGAGCACCTCTCGGCACTTCCTTTCAGTAATAGGCCTCGCGTCAAATGCCCTCACGGGCAAATTTGTTCATCTTGCGGAGTGCCGCAGCTGTTCGTTGTTACCGAATCAATCATCGCTGCCACCGGTTGCTTCAGCATCGAAACCGTCGTATAGAGTAAGCAGGCAGAAAAGGTACAAACGTGATGGATAAAAATATAACCACTGCAAATAGCCAATTTCGGCTTCCCTTGCCGTCCGCTGTGGCTGAGCGGTTCTACGCGCATCAGTCCTGAACCGCGCTGCAGGTTCGAATCCTGCCTCGGGCATGGCTGTGTGTGATGTCCTTAGGTTAGTTAGGTTTAAGTAGTTCTAAGTCTAGGGGGCTAACGGCCTCAGATGTTAAGGTCCATACTGCTTAGAGCCATCGGCTTCCCTTGAAAATAGTCTGAGTATACCACCAATCTACAACGATGAGACAAAACACAATGACGACCTCTTTAATACCGGGCTCTTCCACTTTTCAAATACAGTACAACAGTGGTTCTGCTTGGCACGGGTTCTACAAGTCCTTGACAGAATTCCAACAATATATGGCACCCGAAACTACACACCGGTCAAGCAATTCCCGCCAATTACGGGATGGTGGTTTACGGGCACGCAGCTGGTGCCCGATATGTGTTCCAGAGGGTACAGGTTGTAAGCGTACTGTCATATCGCTGGCTTGGTTGCGGAGTTTCTTTGCGGGCAGCCGCGTCGGTCGGGACACGGACCTGTTATGTTGTGTAGTGTGTAGCTCTGCATGTGAGAGGCATTGTTAGTATGGAAGTTGAAGTGTTGCTACAAGTGCTATTACAAATGATTCAGAGGAAAGTGCGTCAAGAAGTAATTTAAAAATGAGCAGTGCTGCTGATAACGTATTTGTGTATCCTCTCGTTGCGTGTCGTACCGTACAGTATCAATCATCCGCGCCGTGTTCGGTCTCAGAGAATGAACTAATGTGAATCAGTAATACTATTTACCACAGAAGAGAGTATTTAAGTGCCAATGTCTTGTAGCGAGCGTGAGGTCGTGCGTTCGATCATCGCGTTTCCGCATTATCAACAATCAGCCGCGCCGCGACGGTTACGCGCACGCTCGTACAAGTGAGAACTGAGAAGTGGAAAATTAACTTTATGAATAGTGTTATATCATTACCAGTGTCAAGGAGCACTGGTACCAAATATCTGTGTATGCGTGACGAGCGTAAGAACTTTCGTGCGATCATTCGGCTTCCGCATCATCAACAATCACCCGCGTCGTGTCGGTTACGCGTACGCTCGTCTGAGTGATGTTGTGAACTGGTAATCATCTATTAATTGGGATAAACACTTATGAATTAGAATGTAAACAGTGCAACCTGCTATTTCCCTTAATCGTCTCAGAATATACTTGTTCATACCATACGTCGAACAGTGTTGTGTTTTAACGTTGAGTGGCTCCCCTAAACCCGCTTGCATAATTCGATAGATAAGTTCAGGCAAGCCAGCAGCAGTGTGGAGCATAACAGTAGAACCGCCGCGAGATTATCAGGTACGTCGCACGGTCACGAAACGAGAAGTCAGTTTAAAGTACCCCCGCCCATTCGTACTCCCGGGCGTGTTCCAAGGTCAGGCACATTTTCTGGCCAAGACATCAATGTACGTTCGCTATAATGCCCCTCAAACGACTGTAGCACGATTATGACCTAACAACACGGAAAGTTATCCTGCTGAAACATGTCATCGCCGTAAGAGGAGACTTCAAGCATGAAGCGATGCAGGGGGTCCGCTATAATGTTAACGTAGTTCACTGGTGTAATGATGCTTTCGATTACCACCACAGATCGCGTGTAAGCCCAACTCACTATCTCCCATAGCATAATTCTGCCCTCACTGGCCTGCATCTGTGGCGTGGTGCGTGTTTAGTTCAGCTATTCGTCTGTATGATGCCATGTAGGGACCTAACTATCGACCAGGTGTAACAAAAAATGGTATTCGTTCGACGGGCGGCACGTTTCTATTGATGCACGGTGAAAACTCAATGATGCTGTGCCCACTGCAGTCATGACTGACGATTTCATTGGGTCAATAAAGGAACGCATAGGTGTCGTGTGTTGTGGAGCTCCATGATCAACAATGGCCTTCGAACGGTGCGCTTCGAAACACTTGTGCCTCCACCAGCATTGTACTCTATCGTCAGATCTGCCACAAATCGCTGCCTGTCCTGTATTAAACAGTAGGGAATCTTCCGACCTCTACGTTCTGTGATGAGACGTGATCTCCAGTACCATACGGCCTTCTCGTTATTTAACCATCCTTCAACTACTTTCCATAGGTGCTCACGATAGTCGTACGCCAACAGGCAACCAGCTTCGCCATTCCAGAGATTCTTGTTTCCAGCCGCAGCGTCACAACAATGTGCACTTTGTCAAAACCGTTACATCAGTGGATTTCCGCATTTGCCCTGTAATCACAGCCCATTCGTCTCACTTCCGCTTACATACTTTCCTAACAGCCGCGCGGGGTAAACGCGGGGTCTTAGGCGCCTCATCATGGTTCGTGCTGCTCCCCCCGTCGGAGGTTCGAGTCCTCCCTCTTGCAAGGGTGTGTGTGTTGTCCTTAGCGTAAGTTAATTTAAGTTAGGTTAAGAAGAGTGTAAGATTATGGACGGATGAACTCAGCAGTTTGGTCCCACAGAACTTACCACAAATTTCCAGTTTTTCTTTTCTTACTGCGTGACGTGCCAGCAACACCACCAAAAGGCGTTCATCCTCGCGGTGGACAGTGGTATAATGTTTCGGATCATCTGTGTGTTTCAGTGTCAGTCATGCGATACGGTTCGAGCCTTTCGGCTCGTCGACCGCAGCTAGTAAATCCCGCCTCATTCGTGAGAAGGATTCAACGAGGGGTGCTGCTAAGATTATTGGGCGCCTACTGCACTGCCTGGAAAGATGCTTCCTTAGTAATTCTAGGAATATGCCCAACTGACTCGGAAATTAGGAAAAGAAACCTTTTTACTATTTACAGAAAAGCAACCAAATGGAAGTACAAAGGGTGCTCGAAACTGAGGCCAACGTGAAAAATGTAATAAAAGGTGGCATGTTACAGCTGTTTCAAAATGAATGGGTCACTTCAGACACAGGCGGGAGAACTATCGAATTTCTCCCTAACATCAGTGAGAGATTAAAAATGATATCTCTTAACCAGTCGCGTGGACTGGTATATTACCAGACTGGCCATGACCCGTATGCTACGTACGTATAAAAAATCAAAAGACATGTAAATGATAGCTGCGCCTGCAGCATTGTGGGCCTGCGCGCTCTATGAAGATGCGAAGTGTAAAGGACATCAGGTATTAAAGATTATGGATCCCAAAGCAGCACCAAGGACGGTACTGTGGTCGCAGTATCCAGGAAGAGCAAGGAAAACTTCACGAGGCATTCAACCATAAGTCAGCATGCTACCATCCAGACGAGACAACATACTCTGCAGATGGAGAGAAGACAACAGCGATCGGCAACCACCGAATCAAATAGTTCCCCAAGAATCTACATTGTGTTGGTGCAAGTGATCATGGAAGTACGACTTTAAGATGTAACAGTAGTGGGTGGAATTGCTTGCGACGCTGGAAATGCTGCTGGCGTGCTGTCCGACGCCCAAAGAATCCAGTAGACAATGGCTGCTAACTGGGGGAAATACGACGGCGGAACCAGTAGCGAAAAGAACCATCTCCAAGTTAAATGCATCAAAGTAAATGAACGAACAAAGAACAGATTCTGTAGGACTTAAAGTACGATTAGTAGTTGGGTGACTGGTTGGGGTTTTATTGCAGTTTTGTAGTAGTAAAAGTAGTTGTAGTATTTAAAACGGGTATCAGAAATAAATAGTTGATATAAAAATTTATTGATGTCCAAGGAAATGTGATTTGTATGGCATATTTAGTTTTTCAGATAATAGATTGTAATTTTGATGAAAGAATAAACAAATTTTGGAACCAATTCGATTCGCACTTGGTTAAATAGCCACAGTCGTCAAGTCTTTTCATCCAAAATTTATTTAAGATTTGAAAATACACTAATTCACAGAATAATGTAGATAGGAAGGTAATACTTGACATACATGCCTGAAATAGGGTTTTGTTGAAACAAGAAACGAAAGCAAAAGCCATCCAACAGATGGAGAGCAACACGTCAATGACGCCGCATGAGAATCGTATAAGAAATGAGCTGTAGTGAGCGAGGGAGTTAGTTGCGCTAACGGTCACGTCATGTTGACTTTACCAGAAAATGAACTATTAGTGAAGTCACATCACATGCATGGTAAATCTCTGTTGATGGTGGAACACACGAGTTGTCTTGGCACTTTCCAGCTGCCACACCTAGTTGTTGTGGCTGAACGTTGGCCTAGGGGAAGTCCGACGTGAAACCGTTCTAGAACCCTAGCGAGGAAATGGTGCATCTGTGACATTCTCGTCAAATTTTTAAAAAAATGTTGTTTTCATCTCCTGTAAACACTATAAAGTTTTGGCTACGTATTTTTCTTACACCCTGTGTATATATTACTGTACCTCCGTTCTGATCGAGCCTTTCAGAAAATATGTCTTGGTTGTGAGACAAATGCGTTGAGTGAAAAGTTCCTCCAATTTGCCACTTCCGCTGCCCCCACTCGCAGCTCGCCATGTACACTCTAATAAAAAAATAAAAAAAGCAGATGCACTACGAAGGAAAGGTTCATGTCAGGAGGCGCTCTAGAGAGCGGTGGGGTACCAACCTCACTGTCGTCTGCCCTACGCCCCGACACCCGGCAGTGGTGGTCCGCAGAGCCATTAAATTTCATACAAGGACCTCTTTGGTTGTCATCCGACACATCCTTACAGTGCAGCGGTACGTCGACGATATTCTACTCCTATATTGTTCCGTTTCCTGCCAAGTCATCCTGGGCTTTAATTTTCATCTATATCTACATCTACGTGATTACTCTGCTACTCACAATAAAATGCCTGGCAGAGGGTTCAATGAACCACCTTCAAGCTGTCTCTCTACCGTTCCACTCTCGAACGGCGCGCGGGGAATACGAGCACTTAAATTTTTCTATGCGAGCCCTGATCTTTTTTATTTTACCATGATGATCATTTCTTCCTATGTAGGTGGGTGCCAACAGAATGATTTCGCAGTCGAAGGAGAAAACTGGTGATTGAAATTTCATGAGAAGAGCCCCTCGCAACGAAAAACGCCTTTTTTAAATGATTGCTACTCCACGATCATGTCTGTAGCACTATCTCCTCTATTTCGCGGTAATAGAAAACGAGGTGCCCTTCTTTGTACTTTTTCGATGCCATCCGTCAGTCCCACCTGATGCTGATCCCACACCGGACAGCGATACTCCAGGACAGGGAAGACAAGCGTGGTGTAAGAAGCCTCTTTAGTAGATTTGATCTGCCAATGAATCGTAGTCTTTGGTTTGCTCTACCCACAACATTATCTATGTGATCGTTCCAAATTACGTTATTTGTAATTATATTCCCTAAGTATTTAGTTGAATTTACACCTTTCAGATTTGTGTAACTTATCGCGTAATCGAAATTTACCGGATTTCTTTTAGTACTCAAGTGAATAACGTCACATTTTTCTTTATTCAGCGTCAATTGCCACTTTTCGCACCATACAGACATCTTATCTAAATCATTTTTCAATTCGGTTTGGTCATCTGATGACTTTACAAGACGGTAAATATCAGCATCATCTGCAAACAATCTAAGACGGCTACTCAGATTGTCTCCTATGTCGTATGTCGTTCACATAGATCAGGGACAATAGAGGGCCCATAGCACCACTTCCTTGGGGAACGCCGGATATTACTTCTGTTTTCCTCGATGACTTTCCGTCTATTACTACGAACTGTGACCTTCCTAACAGGAAATCACGAATCCAGTTGTAAAACTGAGGCGATATTCCATAGGCACTCTGTTTGATTAGAAGACGCTTGTGAGGAACGGTGTCGAAAGCCTTCTGGAAATCTTAATGTATGGAATCTATTTGACATCCCCTGTCGATAGCACTCATTACTTAATGAGTATAAAGAGCTAGTTGTGTTTCACAAGAACGATATTTTCTGAATCCGTGCTCCCTACGTGTCAATAAACCGTTTTCGTCGAGGTACTTCATAATGTTCGAACACAGTATATGTTCCAAAACCTCTCTGGAAATCAACTTCAGTGATGTGGGCCTGTTATTCGGCGGATTACTCCTACTTCCCTTTGTTGGCATTGGTGTGACATGAGCAATTTTCCAGTCTTTAGGTACGGATCTTTCTGTGAACGAATGGGTGTATATAATTGGTAAATATGGGGCAATTGTATCAGCATACTCTGAGAGGAACCTGACCGGCATAAAAGCTGGACAGGACGCCATGCCTTTATTAAGTGATTTAAGCTGCTTTCTTACGCCGAGGATATCTACTTCTACGTTTCTCATCTTGACAGTTGGTCTTGATTGGAATGCAGGAATATTTGCTTCGTCTTTTTTATGAAGGAGTTTCGGAAAACCGTGTTTAATAACTCTGCTTTAGTGGCACTGTCATCAGTGACGTCACCGTTGTTATCGCGCAGTGAAGGTATTGATTGTGCCTTGCCACTGGTGTGCTTTATGCATGACCAGAATATCTTTAGCTTTTCTACCAAATTTCGAGACAGAGTTTCGTTATGGAGATTATTAAAAGCATCTCACATTGAAGTACGAGCTATATTTCGAACTTCTGCAAAATTTCGTCAGTCTTGGGGATTTTGCGTTCTATTAAATCTGACATGTTTTTTTCGCTTCTTCTGCAACAGTGATCTGACCCGTTTTGTGTACCATGGGGGATCAGTACCATCACTTATTAATTTATGTGGTATACGTCTCTCAATGCTGTCGATACTACCTCTTTGAAATCATTCCACATCTTTTCTACGCTTACATGATCAGATCGGAAGAAGTGAAGACTGTCTCTTAAAGAGGCGTTAAGAGCATTTTTATCAGCTTTTTTAAATAGATATACCTTGCGTTTCTTTTTTAAGGTTGTAGGTGTTGTGATATTCGGCCTAGCATCAACTGCCTTGTGGTCGCTAATCCTTGTACAGGTATTCGTCACGATACTACCTGTTTGTCCAGGATTATTTGTTGCTAAGAGGTCAAGTTTTCTTTCGCAACCATTTACACTTCGAGGGTGCTGATGAACTGATTGTTCAAAATAATTTTCTGAGAAAGCAGGACAATTTCGGATGACTTTTTATACCTGCCGAAGACTTTAAACGTATAATTTTTCCAGCATATCGAGGATAGATTGAAGTCAACACCGACTATAATTGTATGAGTGGGTACCTATCTGAAATGAGACTCAAGTTTTCTGTGAACTGTTCAGCAACTATATCTTCTGAGTAGGGGGTCGGTAAAACGATCCAATTAATAGTTTAGTCCGATTGTCAGACATAACCTCTACCCCTACTATTTCGCAGGACTATCTACTTCAGTTTCGCTATAAGGTAAACTACTTCTGACAGCAATAAACACTCCACCAGCAACGGTATTTAATTTATCCTTTCTGAACACTGTTAGATCGCTTGAAAAAATTTCGGCTGAACTTATTTTCGGCTTTAGTCAGCTTTCTGTACCTATAACTATTTGAGCTTCAGTGCTTTCTATTACATCTACATCTACATCTATATGGATACTCTGCAAATCACATTTAAGTGCCTGGCAGAGGGTTCATCGAACCACCTCCACAATTCTCCATTATTCCAATCTCGCATAGCGCACGGGAAAAATGAACACCTATATCTTTCCGTACGAGCTCTGATTTCCCTTATTTTATCTTGGTGATCGTTCCTCCCTATGTAAGTCGGTATCAACAAAATATTTTCGCATTCGGAGGAGAAAGTTGGTGATTGGAATTTCGTGAGAAGATTCCGTCGCAACGAAAAACGCCTTTCTTTTAATGATGTCCATCCCAAATCCTGTGTCATTTCTGTGACACTCTCTCCCATATTTTGCGATAATACAAAATGTGCTGCCTTTCTTTGAACGTTTTCGATGTACTCAGTCAGTCCTATCTGGTAAGGATTCCACACCGTGCAACAGTATTCTAAAAGTGGACGGACAAGCGTAGTGTAGGCAGTCTCCTAAGTAGATCTGTTACATTTTCTAAGTGTCCTGCCAATAAAACGCAGTCTTTGGTTATCCTTCCCCCACAACATTTTCTGTGTGTTCCTTCCAATTTAAATTGTTCGTAATTGTAATACCTAGGTATTTAGTTGAATTTGCGCCTTTCAGATTAGACTGATTCATCGTGTAACCGAAGTTTAACGCGTTCCTTTTAGCACTCACGTGGATGACATCACACTTTTAATTATTTACGGCCAACTGCCACTTTTCGCACCATTCCGATATTTCTTCTAAATAATTTTGCAGTTTGTTTTGATCTTGTGATGACTTTATTAGTCGATAAACGACAGCGTCATCTGCAAACAACCGAAGACGGCTGCTCAGATTGTCTCCCAAATCGTTTAAATAGATAAGGAACAGCAAAGGGCCTGTAACACTACCTTGCGGAACGCCAGAAATCACTTCTGCTTTACTCGATGACTTTCCGTCAATTACAACGAACTGTGACCTCTCTGACCGGAAATCACAGATCCAGTCACATAACTGAGACGATATTCCATAAGCACGCAATTTCACTACAAGCCGCTTGTGTGGTACAGTGTCAAGAGCATTCTGGAAATCCAGCAATACGGAATCGATCTGAAATCCCTTGTCAATAGCACTCAGCTTGGAGCTCTGGTTTTTTTCCAACACAGCTACGAAAATTTGCAACTAAAATACCGATCATTTCTACAACTACCTTACTGTGTTCTGCCTGCCACCTTTTAGACGGACGTCCTTTTTGTGGTTTCCTGAGACCCTCTAACCTAAAAAACCGCCCAGTCCCTTCCACACAGCCCCCTGTAGCCGCTCATGTGTGTAAGTGGAACCCGGAAACCCACCATCCGATGGCGCAAGTCAAGGAATCTGCAGCCTATACCGTCACAGAATCACCTGAGCCTCTGATTCAGACCCTCCACTCGGCTCTGCACCAAAGGACCACAGTCGGTTCTATCGACGATGCTGCAGATGGAGAGTTTCACCTTAATCTCACAGGCAAGACTGGCAGTCTTTACCACTTGCGCTCCTCCAGGTACCGACATGAGCCACCACCTGCAGTTGGCTGCACCCTGTACTCTTCATGGCCTCTGGAAGCACCCTTTCCACATTCGGAATGACTCCCCCCCAGAATGGACACGGAGTGCACAGGTGGCTTGCTTCCCCTCCTTGACAGCCATGTTCCTAAGGGGCCAGCGTAACGCTGGAGCTCCCAACTACCAGCAAACCCACCCTCTGTGAATACCTAGACCTTACGGACCGAGAAGCTACCTCTGGAACGGGGTGGACGACTGCATCCATCTTAGAGACTTCGTTAGCCACAGATAACGCCCGAAACCTATTCGTCAGACGAACCGGGGAGGCCCTACGATCAGTCCCTCGGGAGGTTTATGGCTGCCTGCCAGACTTTGGAATGATCTCCTGCTCGACCACGAGTGACGGGTCAACCTCAGTACAGGCAGTACCTGGGGTGGCCACAGCAGTGGACCTATCGGAGGACACATGGGACGTGATCGACGTCCCTCACATCCTCGTGTCCGAACCCTCACAGGGATGCCCCTTGGCAGCAGCCTGAAGCTGTGTGACGGAAGCCAATACAGCCTGGAGTTGTGAACGAAGGGTCACCAACTTAATACGCATCCTACACCGTTCCTATTCATTACTGAAGTCGCTCCTGTTTGAAGTTCGTAAAAATATGTAATAAACGAACTGTGTACTCGGCTTATTCAGAGTGCTCTCTCACTGCATTCAAACTGACACTGAGCTACACTAACCAAAGCAACCAAAATCCTGTGCGATATGAGCGTCGAGATAAGGGTCGATGACAATGGCGGTACTGTATTATTAAAATAGAAGGTTGTGTCTAGTCAGCAGTCAAACACGCAATAAATTACAAAAATGAACTAGTAACTACACTGGTGTCTGTAAATAAGTCACTCCTGTTGGAAGCTCATAAAAATATGTAACAAACGAATGGTGTAATCATCTTATTAGCAGAAGGAACTCGAGGTGCTCTGTCACTGACGCTCTATCCAACATCGAGCAAGATAATGCCCGCCCCATATGCTGCTTGTCTTCGTGCTTGCCAGACTCTACCTTGTCAGAAAGGTCTCCCCAATTGAGAACTTTTCGAGGGGCTTGGGGAGTTGTTTGGGGGAAGAGACCAAACAGCGAGGTCATCGATCTCATCGGATTAGGGAAGGATGGGAAAAGAAGTCAGCCATGCCCTTTGAAAGGAGCCATCCTGGCATTTGCCTGGAGCGATTTAGGGGTATCACGGAAAACCTAAATCAGGATGGCCGGACGCAGGATTGCGAGTCCAGTGTGCTAACCACTGCGCCACCTCGCTCGGTAGAACTTTTGGAGGATTACGGGCAGCGCCCTCCCACCAGTTAGGGATTTTGACGATCTAACGTGCCAGTTGAATTAAATTTGGCACGATATCCCTCAGAAGGACATCCAACAATTCTATTATTCGGTGCCAAGCCAAGTAACCGTTTGAATGAGGGCCAGAACTGGACCAACGCTTTATTGACTTGCTCGGTTTGTGAAGTTCTTTCTATTGTGCCTTTTTTGTATGTGTGTCTTAGAGCGATTTGCGTGAACACTCCTTGACCCTAGAATGGTTCACAACTTGAATAGCCTACCCTACCTTTAGGAATGGCCTATTCGTCGTCCAATTTTAGCCTGTTACATGCGCTAAGTCGCTTCATATAGGTTTAACATGGTTCTGAGTGTATGAATAGTAGGCTTATAAACTGTGGAATAAATCGAATACCTTACGCCGGACAGTCACGTGGTAAAAAAGTTGACATGTTATAATAATTTTAGGATCCCGTATCGTGAATCCTTTTACTTTAAAGATTTGGCTCACTGTGCATCTCTAATGATATTTCACCCAGCGTCAATAATGCTTTGGAACAAATACAGCCGGCAGCCTGGTCCTTCCATGTCAACACACATCGTCACGTGAGAGAAAGCCAATCAGACAGGACACCACTGCACGCCAAACACTCTCTGAAAGAACGAAGAAAATGTTGCGACTGTGGCGGTATGGTGATGTGAAATGAGCGTCTTGTTTGTATTCTCGCGACTTGTGATCGTTGATTTACGTGTAAATGTCTTCCCTGAGAGTTATCATCCGAGAAATAGTCTCAGCTCCTCAAAGGAGAATAAGATACAGATTTTAAAATTCGCAAAAAGCTAAATAAACGGCACCTACCGTAAATAAATGTTCTGAGAAGTCTTCCTTTATGAAATATACTTCGGCTGCTACGGTCGCAGATTCGAATCCTGCCTCGGTCTTGGATGTGTGATGTCCTTAGGTTAGTTAGGTTTAAGTAGTTCTAAGTCTAGGGGACTGATGACATCAGATGTTAAGTCCCATAGTGCTTAGAGCCATTTTTTTGAAAATTGCTTCAAGAATTATGAAGAGGAGAACCGGAACTTTTGGACTTTAACAGTCAGGGACGCAATGGATGTGGCAGGGAACGGTGCCTGTCGACTCCAAAATATCGTTTTTCTCCACACGAAGTATCAGAAATACAAAGTTCCTTTCTACAAACTTTAAGTGCAAATTACTCATACTAAAAAATGAAAAACAGCAACAAAATGTGTTCGTAAATCTTACGGTTTTTGCCATATTAATGCCATAGTACATTTTCTGAGGAAACTCAACATAATGGGTCGGTATTTTAAGAACACTGAAGCGTGTAATAAGACTTACATCTAGTTATAAGACTTATCTGGTTATAAGACTTATATCTGGTGTTGAATCTGGAACATCCTACAGAGACCTCTACAAAAAAACTAGATACTTGGACAACTACTTCTTGTTAAAGTGCCTAGTTTTTTGTAGAGGTTCCAATATATATACACACCTGTATATATTGCGAAGAAGTTGTCAAAAAGCCTAGTTTTTTTGTAGAGGTCTATAGGATGTTCCAGATTCAACGACAGACGTAAGTCTTAAAACATGCTTCAATATTCTAAAAATACTGACCCATTATGTTGAGTTTTCTCAGAAAATGCATTTTGGCATTAATAAGAAAAAAACCCATTTTGTTGAGGTTTTTCATTTTTTAGTATGATAATTTTGCACTTATAGTTTGTAGAAGAGGACTTTGCATTTCTGATACATGGTGATTTTATATATAACGTACTTCGTCGTCATCCATACTTCTCTTTTCTCGAAAAACTAATGAAAATCATGAATATAACACTAGGACCAAACTTACCTTCTACAAAGTCTTCATGCGGTTAACATTATTGTAGAAGGTAGTCAGATACATGGACAGAAATGTAATCACCAATCGGGCAGGGTATATTGAATATCGCTAGCCGGTGTGGCCGTGCGGTTAAAGGCGCTTCAGTCTGGAACCGCGTGACCGCTACGGTCGCATGTTCGAATCCTGCCTCGGGCATGGATGTGTGTGCTGTCCTTAGGTTAGTTAGGTTTAATTAGTTCTAAGTTCTAGGCGACTGATGACCTCAGAAGTTGAGTCGCATAGTGCTCAGAGCCATATATTGAATATCACGTAGAAAATTTAGTGGAGTTTAAGACCGACATAACAAGTTAATAAGGCAGCCAACCAGTTGCAGTAAATTGTGGTTTTCAAATAACCTAACCTATGGTTTCAACGGATTCAAACCTGTCTTCTTCAGAAGGACAAGAAAGACACTTGACATTAGCAAACAGTCAGTTAGTAAAGCGACTTCCACACGAAATGTGACACCAATGGTCTGTACGTCCATTTGTAAAAGTTAAGGCCCTAAAATCAAGGTCTTGTAACATCAGTAAATCAATGACATAAAATGCTAGGCCATGTTAAGAGCTACATGCCGACAGTCACTCACCTGCAACTCTGGCCCATACGTCAGTTCTGGACTTCTGTTGCTGCTACGAATATTGGCTGTAAAATTTTGCTTTCCAACCGTTTGTAAGTGTTGCGTTGTCTATAAACAAAACTGATAGCAAAAACAAACGGTTTAGCAGCGGAAGGTTTTCAGTCGCCAGTAATCACCGAGCGAGATGGCGCTGTGGTTAGCACACTGGACTCGCATTCGGGAGGACGATGGTTCAAACCCTACCACCATGGTTTAGGTTTTCCGTGATTTCCCTGAATCGCTTCAGGCAAATGCTGGGATGGTTCCTTTGAAAGGGCGATGACCTCGTTGTTTGGTCCCCTCTCCCAGATCAACCAACCAGCCAATCGACAGTCGAAAAACCCTGTCCCCGCTGAAACAATGCGGATAGGTGCACTATCTTAGAAGAACTCTCTGTGCGGTAATATGATATGTACCGCAAGCTACAGTAGAGTGTTGTGTGGTGATACCTGTAATATCTTGACAGCTTGCGTTCTTCCTGGTAAGGAATACGTTCGAATCTTGGTCTACCTTTATCCGCAGTTCGTGTTGCTACGGTGCCACCACAGCAACGAGACGACAAACAGCAGCAATTGTGGGATGGCAGTGGCGCCTTGCAATAGAAAAGGCGTTTGGATCTGCTATTTATATTCGCGCGACTGAACATAAAAGTCATATTGCGAGGTGCCGCGGTTAGCAGTGTATTTAACACTAAATTCTTTTAGAATCTTCATATGTAAATGATGCTCTAAGCCCCCCCTCCCCCCCTGTTCTAACTCCGACTTTTGCTGTTGCACATGGATTAAAAAGAAACGCGAACTGACTGTAATCGACCCTGCAAGTGGAGTAGAAAAGAGTTTGCCACCTGCAATAATTTAATTTGATATAAATTAATTAAATAAAGGAAGTGTAATATTGTAACTCTTATTTGGTATGCTGAAGTGTAATATTGTTACTCTAATTTTGGTATACTGAAATCGGTGCTAATTGACAATGAAAGTGGGTTAAAAGCCGTGATCTGTCTGGGGACGTTAACCGTGGATTACTGGGCAACTGTTTCATCAGATATTTAGTCTAGGTTTACCAAGCCGACTAACATTAATGATAATCTTTTAATAGTCATACAAAACCGGTAATATATATATATATATATATAAAGGAGAATTTAAATAAAAAGAAAGAAATCAGTTTATATTTGGAAATTTATTTTAAGGTTGTTCCTTGAAATTTCAGCATATTATACGTGAGTTATAACTGAGCTGGTGCCTTATTTACGATTAAAAAAAATGTGAGATTGTAATTTTACGGAACACATAAAATATGGACCCAAGATTGGGAGACTGGATACAACACTGCATTCATAAAATAACACACTTCAGACGCTCGCCACGGCCACAATGCAACTGCCCTACTGCCGAGCGTGCTTCCTGAGGGTGGCTCACAAAGACCAACGGAAGTGGCCAGAGGGGCAGCTTCCTATACCAACATGACAACGGACGGACAGGACCATACTAAGGATAGAAACCTCTTTGCTTTTAGGAAGCGTAGCTACCTGTTCCGACGTTGGTCCTACTGTTCTCTAGCAGACAGCCTTGTCTGCTACCCTCAAGCATGCAACTAGAAATACATATGCTCATTCATCCTCTCACACAAAAGGGAAGGGGGATGACAGTATCTTATCATATACAGTATATAAAAGAAAGCGGATGTAGGTTCCGTATGAGACTGCGTGACATGAATTACATATAAGAATTACATATAAACTGTGCTTTAAAGTGTAGTAGTGTGACAGATCGTTCTTGTTTATGTGTAAAAGTAACACGTTCCACTGCTCAGTCTCCTCCCAGATAGTCAGAAACGCCACAGTACATTTAGAAGAGGAATTTATTCCATAAATGGCAACAGATTTAAGAAATTAAACATGAAAGGAATCCAACAGAGACCTTTCAGAAGGTTTCATTAACGTAGTGAGAAATGAAAGGGTAGCTCTACCGATTAACAGAATGAAAGTTCTGTCCAAAATAACAATATGATTTATTATGACTAAACTCAAAATAAAAAACAAAACACATGAAACATTTACAGTACATCAAATTGGCTCAAATTGGATACTCAAATAAATGCTGTGAAGGTGAAGTTGTCCCTAAACTAGATTGTGACATTTATGACGAAGTGGTATGTGGAGCGAATTCCTTGCAACTCAAATCTTAAGAGAAACACACAGCCAACCCAACATTAATTGCTGCTACAGCAGTGAGAACTCAGACAATGAACACCCAAGACAGATCAAAGTTAGAAAGAGACGAACAGGCGCGCTCTGCTGAGCTCTGATTATCACCTAGGAAAATCCCTAATCTGCCGGTGCAGCAGACATACATTACCAAGCTGTCTTCTTAACTGCCAAAACACGATCTGGCATACCGGAGGCGATGGCTGGTTGCTTCGACGTCCCGTCGTGTTGATGATAATGTCGCGAGTATAGCCCAAAACAAATTCTCCTGGTCTAGTTTTTCCAAACTAAAGACTTCCTAGCAACACAAATACGCCTCTGAGGGAGACGAAGAAGGCTCGCTACACAAGCACTGACGGTACAGTGAGTGATTTTAACAAGAGAAGTCACACAGTAACTCCGATACAGTCAACTTTAGCCAAAACTGCTCAAGAGGGACAACATAGGCCGCTTGTACGCAGAACGCTCAATTGCCAATTGTACTCGGAAAGTTACGTTGAATTCGAAACTTCAGCAACTTCTTCAAACAGTTACCAATTGCCAGTTGAACTCAGAAAGTTACGTTGAAGTTGAAACTTCAGCAACTTCGTCAAACAGTTACAATTAAATGAAATTATATTAGACAGCCAACGGAAGGCAGGCTGTCCAGAGCAGCGAGAGCTCAGTCTTGTAACCTACTCCGACCGAAAAGCGAGAGCCGACTCCCTCAAGAGCACCCGTACAAGTTGAACACAGAACATTCCCGCCCCCACGACAGTGGCCGTGGTTAAACGTTGCAATCTGCAACTCGAAAACCAGCGGAAAATTCCTCTCTATTGCCGAAGCACTACCATTCCACCAATGGAGATTCTTGGCGCCAATTTCTGCGCTGATTTTGCTACGTCATGGAGCTATGCTCTGAGCAAGACAATCACAGTTACGATTTTGCAGAAAACGCGGGAATTTGCCCGCCAAGACTGCCTGGGATCACAAGTCATTCCCACGCCTCGCTGGTAGCCCGCCAGAAACGGTTTTCACTAAGTTTCTGCGAAGTAACGGAATCTCTATCCCAGCCGCCCCTTCCGGCTCATCTGGGCGTGTCGCTCCCACTCTTATGACAATGTCGGCATCTGTTAAAGCATCCACTCGATTCCCTCACACCCGTCGGCTTAACCCTTTCAAGTTCAGCATAACTCGCCTGTCACCGGACCACCTGGGTGACGAGAGACACTGCGTGGGAATTCTGCGTGTGAAGGAATAGCAACTTTTCACCGCATGCAATTGGAGAGGAAAATCGAATTACTCAGAGTAAGATAGAAATATGAGAGGGGGCTCCTGCCACCTCTCAATATCCGTCAGCTTACGAAATGAATATACTGCATATCATTGTTAAACGGAACCCTTATCAAGTGACTGACAGTTACTACACGAGTGAATCATTCAGAATATATTATCCAATAATGTACGCAAATGTCAAATGTAAAAATACTTCTGCGGCTACACATCGCTATCGCCATGAATGCTTCAATAGATTTAACTTTTATCGGTTATTTAACAAGAAGAAGAGTATTAGATATAAATTTTAGTTGTTGGATTTTATCTGCAACTTGCGATTATTACCTTTTGCACACAGTACCCATACACATTGTCAGATCAGCTCCTCTTCCGTTTCAGTCCACTGAACAATGTTCATGCTCAATATTTTTATTTATTTTTTTGGTCATCAGTCTTCTGATTGGTTTGATGCGGCCCTCCACGAATTCCTCTCCTGTGCTAACCTCTTCATCTCATTGTAGCACTTGCAACCTACGTCCTCAATTATTTGCTACATGTATTCCAATCTCTGCCTTCCTCTACAGTTTTTGCCCTCTACAGCTCCCTCTAGTCATTCGCTCATGTCTTAACAGATGTCCTATCAGCCTGTCCCTTCTCTTTATCAGTGTTTTCCACATATGCCTTTCTGATTCTGCGTAGAACCTCCTTATTCCTCACGTTATCAGTCCAACTAATTTTCAAAATTCGTCTGTAGCACCACATCTCAAATGCTTCGATTCTCTTCTGTTCCGGTTTTCCCACAGTCCATGTTTCACTACCATACAATGCTGTACTCCAGACGTACATTCTCAGAAATTTCTTCTTCAAATTAAGACCGATATTTAATATTAGTAGTCTTCTCTTGGCCAGGAATGCCTTTTTTGCCATAGCTAGTCTGCTTTTGATGTCCTCCTTACTCCGTCCGTCATTGGTTATTTTACTGCCTAGGTAACTGAATTTCTTCATCTACTTCGTGACCATCAATCCCTATGTTAAGTTTCTCGATGATTTCATTTCTACTACTTCTCATTACCTTTGTCTTTCTTCTGCTCACTTAGTATATAGCACAGTAAATGTATTATGAGCGTGTCTGCAATGGAGAAACGATAGCTGTATTCGATGTAGTGGCTTTCATTGCGACAGTGTAGAGTAAAGCAGTCCTGTGCGTAAGACTGTCCCACAACTCAAGTATTGTGGGTGGGACTGTTCCACAACTGACCATTGAAACAAATAACAAAAAAAATTAACAGAGATTTTGAGACCACGCGAGAGTAAAGTCAGCGACTCCTCTACTATAGAAAATAACACACACTTTGTTCTGTATCGTTATCGTCACTGTGTCTGTAGTGCTTGAAGGATCGTGTGAGCCGTCTGGGTTTCGACAGTAGTGAGTGCAAGCTGCGGGCTGCACTTGCGGACTCAAAGAACAATGAATTCTGCAACACCACAGAGCCACACTTGCTATGGTGATCACTCAAGCTGCTCAGAGCATATGCAGGAATAGATTAATGAGCAATAAAAAAATCCCAGAAACTTGTAAATAAAAGGAATGAAAGAAATATCTCTCCTGGTTAATCAAAAAATATTTCAGATAATGGTACATGTTGTACACTGGAACGCCGACACAGCGAGTGCACAATTCAGACATATGGAGTCGTATGATGATATTTGTTTGGAGAAGAGAGTCGCCTCAACAAATGGTTGCAGGACAGCTGAAAGCTTTTATGATTCACAGATCAAGGAAAACTCTAGTGACAATTAACCATGTCGTGGACAATGGAATTACTGCACATGCAATTACAAACAGCCGTCATGAAAAAAACTGCTGTCTATATTGACTGCAGTGAATAAACGCTGGAGGCACCTGAACTCTATGTGGAAGACTGCTACTCAACAAGCCAATTACCTTTCAAAATCTGGCCAGCTTGGAAATACAGTATTACTGGAGAAGATTCCAGTACAAGAAATTCACCTTAAAAAGGAAACTCACGTTGTGAAATAAATACGAAAATAGTAAACTGATCGGAGGAAAAGCAGCGCAAATACTAACTGTGACACTTACTCAAAAACAAAGGCCTAGAATTTCTCCTCGCATTCAAATCTGCAGGGGAAACCAACATAATTTTCTCCAAAATCCCTTGTTGTATTTCTGTAAACTGACTAAAAATTGGAACTCGATGGGCTTTCACTAAGAGTGGCTGAAAATTCGTTGGGCGCAAAATGCAGCTCGTTCCCATGCTGTGTACGATAATACAGCGGGGCTCTTTCTCTGCGTATCCTTCTAGGAAGGATCGAGGACGTTTCTGGCAACCCCACAGGGAGCACTTGGATTTGGTGTGCGGACATTTGCCACGTCGGACTTTTGTCACGGCGGACATTTGCCACGATTTTACCTGCTCCGAAGGATTGGGTCCCTTGTTTCCCCTCCTCCTCCTCCTCTTCAGTCGCCGCCCAACCCGCAGTAAAGGTACTTCCTGAGCCCTTCCGCTGGTTTTCTTAACATTGGACCAGAATCTCTATGGATTTTTCGCCACATTTCTAGAGAGAGTTTCGTTGTGGAAACTATTAAATGCATCTCGCATTGAAATCCGTACCAAATTTCGAGCCACAGTAAAACTTCGCCAATCTTGGAGATTTTGCGCTCGTCTAAATTATACGTGCCTTTTTCGGTGCTCCTGCAGCAGCTTTCTGTCGTGTTTTGTGTACCATGGGAGGATCGGTTCCGTCTGATATTAATTTATTTGGTATGAATCTCTCGAGTGATGTTGATACTATTTCTGTGAACTTAAGCCACATATGGACTTCACTTACATAGTTCGGAAGGACTGGAGACTGTCTCTTAGAAAGACGTCAACCGAATTTTTAGTTGCTTTTATAAATATATACATTTCGCGATTAGTTTTGGTGAATTTCTTTGTTACGGAATTGAGCCTCGCTACGACTGTGTGTTCACTAATTCCTGTACCCGTCGGGATGCTCAGGATTATTTGTGGCTAAGAGGTCAGGACTCAGACTCCAACTGAAGTGTAGATTAAAACTGAAGAAACTGCAAAAAGGTGGGAATTTAAGGAGATGGGATCTGGATAAACTGACTAAACCAGAGGTTGTACAGAGTTTCAGGGAGAGCATAAGGGAACAATTGGCAAGAATGGGGGAAAGAAATACAGTAGAAGAAGAATGGGTAGCTTTGAGGGATGAAGTAGTGAAGGCAGCAGAGGATCAAGTAGGTAAAAAGACAAGGGCTAGTAGAAGTCCTTGGGTGACAGAAGAAATACTGAATTTAATTGATGAAAGGAGAAAATATAAAAATGCAGTAAATGAAGCGGGCAAAAAGGAATACAAACGTCTCAAAAACGAGATCGACAGGAAGTGCAAAATGGCTAAGCATGCATGGCTAGAGGACAAATCTCACTAGGGGTAAGATAGATACTGCCTACAGGAAAATTAAAGAGACCTTTGGAGAAAAGAGAACCACTTGTATGAATACCAAGAGCTCAGACGGAAAACTAGTTCTAAGCAAAGAAGGAAAAGCAGAAAGGTGGAAGGAGTGTATAGAGGGACTATACAAGAGCGATGTACTTGAGGGCAATGTTATAGAAAGGGAAGAGGATGTAGTTGAAGATGAAATGAGAGATACGGTACTGCGTGAATAGTTTGATAGAACACTGAAAGACCTAAGTCGAAACAAGGCCCCGGGAGTAGACAACAATCCATTAAAACTACTGACAGCCTTGGGAGAGCCAGTCTTGACAAAACTCTACCATCTGGTGAGCAAAATGTATGAGACAGGCGAAATATCCTCAGACTTCAAGAAGAATATAATAATTCCAATCCCAAAGAAAGCAGGCGTTGACAGATGTGAAAATTACCGAACTATCAGTTTAATAAGTCACCTCTGCAAAATACTAACGCAAATTCTTTACAGACGAATGGAAAGACTGGTAGAAGTTGACCTTGGGGAAGATCAGTTTGGATTCCGTAGAAATATTGGAACACGTGAGGCAATACTGACCCTTCGACTTATCTTCGAAGCTAGATTAAGAAAAGGCAAACCTACGTTTCTAGCATTTGTAGACTTGGAGAAAGTTTTTACAATGTTGACTGGAACACACTCTTTCAAATTCTGAAGGTGGCAGGGGTAAAATACAGCGAGCGAAAGGCTATTTACAATTTGTACAGAAACCAGATGGCAGTTAGCAGAGTCGAGAGACATGAAAGGGAAGCAGTGGTTGGGAAGATAGCGATACAGGGTTGTAGCCTCTCCCCGATGTTATTCAATCTGTATATTGAGCAAGCAGTAAAGGAAACTAAAGAAAAATTCGGAGTAGGTATTAAAATTCATGGAGAAGAAATAAAAACTTTAAGGTTCGCCGATGACATTGTAATTCTGTCAGAGACAGCAAAGGACTTGGAAGAGCAGTTGAACGGAATGGACAGTGTCTTGAAGGGAGGATACAAGATGAACATCAACAAATGCAAAACGAGGATAATGGAATGTAATCGAATTAAATCGGGAGATGCTGAGGGAATTAGATTAGGAAATGAGACTCTTAAAGTAGTAAAAGAGTTTTGCTATTTGGGGAGCAAAATAACTGATGTTGGTCGAAGTAGAAGGGATATAAAATGTAGACTGGCTATGGCAAGGAAAGCGTTTCTGAAGAAGAGAAATTGTTAACATCGAGTATAGATTTAAGTGTCAGGAAGTCGTTTCTGAAAGTATTTGTATGGAGTGTAGCCATCTATGGAAGTGAAACATGGACCATAAACAGTTTGGACAAGAAGACAATAGAAGCTTTCGAAATGTGGTGCTACAGAAGAATGCTGAAGATTAGATGGGTAGATCACATAACTAATGAGGAGGTATTGAACAGGGTTGGGGAGAAGAGGAGTTTGTGGCACAACTTGACTAGAAGAAGGGATCGGTTGGTAGGACATGTTCTGAGGCATCAAGGGATCACCAATTTAGTATTGGAGGGCAGCGTGGAGGGTAAAAATCGTAGAGGGAGACCAAAGGTTCAAAGGTTCAAAGGTGTGTGAAATCTTATGGGACTTAACTGCTAAGGTCATCAGTCCCTAAGCTTACACACTACTTAACCTAAATTATCCTAAGGACAAACACACACACCCATGCCCGAGGGAGGACTCGAACCTCCGCTGCGACCAGCCACACGGTAGAGGAAGACCAAGAGAAGAATACACTAAGCAGATACAGAAGGATGTAGGCTGCAGTAGGTACTGGGAGACGAAGAAGCTTGCACAGGATAGAGTAGCATGGAGAGCTGCATCAAACCAGTCTCAGTACTGAAGACCACAACAACAACAACAAGAGGTCAAGTGTGTTTTCGTAACCATTTACAATTTGAATGACCTCGTGAACTAATTGTTCAAAATAATTTTATAAAAAGCATTTAGAACAATTATGTAAGTTGTGTCTATCTACAGTTGGGTCTGAAAATGTATTTTTGTCAACATATGGAAGGTAGATTGAAGCCACTGCCAACTATAATTGTATGAGTAGGGTACCTGAATGAGATTTTCACTCTGCAGCGGAGTGTGCGCTGATATGAAACTTCCTGGCAGATTAAAACTGTGCCCGTCCGAGACTCGAACTCGGGACCTTTGCCTTTCGCGGGCAAGTGCTCTACCATCTGAGCTACCGAAGCACGACTCACACCCGGTACTCACAGCTTTACTTCTGCCAGTACCTCGTCTCCTACCCTCCAAACTTTACAGAAGCTCTCCTGCGAACCTCCTGGTCGAGCACTTGCCCGCGAAAGGCAAAGGTCCCAAGTTCGAGTCTCGGTCGGGCACACACTTTTAATCTGCCAGAAAGTTTCAGTAGGGTACCTATTTGCGATGAGACTCGAGTTTTCTTTGAAATGTTCAGCAACTGTTTCATCTGAGACCGGGGGTTGGTAAAAGGAGCCAGTTATTAATTTATTCCGGTTGTCGAATATAACCTCTCCATACTGAGTCACAGGAACTACCTGCTTCAATGTCGCTTGTGAGCTGGAACACACATTACACTATTTTTCCTTATGTTGTGCTTCTTGTTTCTGTTGTAGTGGAGATCATTACGATTACGGCTTTTCCCTCCAAAACCTAGGATGCTTTCTCTGTGACCCTGTAAATACCAGAGCTAAACAATGTGGAACAACAACGTACGGTACAAGCATAGCATTCTGTATTACTTCATTTCCTTATTTCTAACATTTTAAAATTGTACGTCGACTTTAGATGACATGTCAATCATAGATGTTCTTATCTCTGTTTATGAACGTACTTTCCGTCATGTTTTGAACATTGCCCCGCTAATGTTTCGCCGCAAGGGATATCGCATTTTAGAGAGTAAATTAATATGGAGTATGTCGTTCTTCTTTTCAAACATTCACATATCCATTTCTTCTTTCCTTATTGTATTTTGGGCATGCAGTTGTAGTAATTAAAGTAGGCACAAATGCAGCGATCAAAAAGAAATGATTAGCGTACATTCGCATTCTGTTTACAGCGTTCCTTTCTTGCTGCTCCCATGGCGATGGACTGTTTCTATCGCAATCAGTAAGCGTGAAAGGAAGCTACCGTACAGACAGAGGGATCTATATTTATACTTGGCAGAACTAATTACATACCGACATAATCGTCGGAATTGCTTTCGTTTCCCAAAGGATATAAATATTTCGATTTCGGAAAAAAAGCTCTGTATTTCGTCAAGATGTCGAAGAAGAAGGTCCCTTACGTGCTGGTTGTATCGAGTAAGATGTGGAGACGGCGGTTTGAAAGCGGACAGAAGTACGAGGAAGGGCGTCCCTTACCTGAGGGATTGCTACCTGGCGAAGGGGCAAGTGTGGCAAATGTCCGGCGTGGCAAATGTCCGGCATTCCTTGTATTTAGCACATCTCTGAGAAGGCGCCTTATGGTACCCCGGCCTGCGAGCACACTTACCTCTGCCAGTCTTCTCACGTGGCTCTATTGTCCAGGGAAATGTTCCGAAAATCTTCCTGGCCACCCGAAGTCCTAAGCATTTCTCACCACTTACCAGCAATGGGGAATTTAACGAGCTCAATATTTCAGACTTCACAAGCCTTGTTCATCCATTGAAACAAGTTCAGGTAATACAAAAACAATAATTATATTTATCATTGCTTGTAACCTGTGACCAACCAGTTACGTCACAGTTCCTCTCAGCTCAATCCAGAAATCAAAAACACATACGATCATTCATCTGTTCTGGGCCATTGGCGCAGTGGCTAGCACACTGGACTCGCATTCTGGAGGACGACGGTTCAATCCCGCGTCCGGCCATCCTGATTTAGGTTTTCCGTGATTTCCCTAAATCGCTCCAGGCAAATGCCGGGATGGTTCCCTTGAAAGGGCACGGCCGACTTCCTTCCCCGTCCTTCTCTAATCCTATGAGACCGATGACCTCGCTGTCTGGTCTCCTCCCCCAAACAACCCAACCCCAATCCTCTGGGCCATTGAAAAAACTGATTTTCCTATGTTTCTGTTGTACACAATCTGAAAATTGATGAACTGTAGCTCTCCCTGTTAGGCTACTCTGTGCAAGCCCGTTCATCTCTGCATAACTACTGCAACCTACATACTTTTGACACAAAATAGAACTTTTACCGCATCACATATAATTCCATTAACAAATTGATGATTCCCTGATATCTGATGGAGTGTCCTATCAACCGAGTCTTTCTTTTAGTCAAGCTGTGTCATAAATTTCTTTACAGCCCAATTCGTTTGAATAGGTTCATATTTGTTATTAAATCTTCCTCCCTAATACTCAGCATTCTTCTGTAGCAACATATTTCAAAATCTTCTAATATCCTCTTGTTTGAACAGCTTATCATCCAACATTCACTTTTGGACATATCTACACTCCAGGGAAATGCCTTCGGAAAAGGCTTCCTAACATTTATGTATATACGTGTTGTTAAAAATTTTCTCTTTTCCAGGAACTCTTTCTTTTTTTTTTTTTTTTTTTTTTTGCTGTTTTCAGCTTCCTACTTCGCCCATCATGTCATTTTGCTGCTCAAACAGCTAAATTTATCTACTACTTTTAGTATCTCATTTCCTAATCTAATTCCCTCAGCATTGTCTGAATAATTCGACTACATGCCATCACCCTTGTTTTACTTTTGTTGATGTTCATGTTATAACTTCTTTTCAAGACATTATCCATTCCATTAAATTCTCCTGCAAGTCGTTTACCATCACTGAGAGAATTTCAGTGTTACAGCAAACCTCGAAGTTTTTATTTCTTCTCCCAGAAACTTAAGTTCCTTCTTAAAATTTATCCTTGGTTTTCTTCATTATAAATAATGTTGGAGAGAGGCTACAGCCCCGTCTCTCTCCTTTATCATGTTGCTAACAGACCCAATATCGCGATAGCTATGAAATTAGGAAAAAATACTTCCTTGACACGAGGTTATTTGTTGGCTGACTTCAGTAGGATTCTAAAATTTTTTTATATTTTAAAAACAAAAATTTTATTTTTTAATCACCTCACAGCCACAGCCACCTTATGATTCTCTGTTATATGTTTGCTAAGATGGATGTCCACGAGCAGAAAGAATCAGTACTCTTCAGATGAATTTAACATACACTGCCTGACAAACATGTGAAGCATCCAGAAGACATGGCCAGGCATCAATGTAACTTTGTACACATCACTGAGGGATATATAAATGATAACAGCTGAAGTTTTCTGTTAGAGACCGAACAGTCACCAGATGGTATTAGTGTTGTTCGTGTTCATTGTTGTTACCAGACCTGGTAGGGTATTTAAGGGGCGTGAACAGCATCACATGCTGAGCGATCATTGTGAAGCGCACTGAAATACCGCCTATTCGTGTGGGACAAAATAATCAGAACATGTCAGAGTTTTGAAAGGGGTCTAATTGTGCGTCCCCATTTGGCCGACTGGTCCATTCGTGCAGTATCTCGATTTGTTGGGCATTCCGGTGTGACGGTGGTCCGATGTTGGAAGGTATGGGAACGTGAGGGCGAACATACTCCTCGTCAAGGTTCCAGTAAACCACATCTGACCACGACAAGGGACAATCGCCATACCGTGCACCAAGCACGTTATAACGCCTTCATTTCTGCGCCTGTCATCCGAGAGCAAGTCATGGACTTCCTGTAACATTGTGTATCATCCTGCAGCAGTGGTTGGAGATTATCAGCACGTGGATTGCGGAATTATCAGCCCAGGCGCGTGGGGTACTGCCGTGACCAGGAAACATGGACTGCTGATGAATGGGACCGCACTGTGTTCAGTGGACTGGACAGTCCCAGATCATCTTCATCGACGATTATGGCAATGAGCCGGGGAGAGGTCCCATTTTTCCAATGTTTTGGAGAGGCTTGGTACTGTTACTCCTTTCTTCATGGGGCATGACTTCAGGTCACGGTTGGCAGCGATTGAGGGAATTCAAAATGGTTCAAATGGCTCTAAGCACTATGAGACTTAGCATCTGAGGTCATCAGTCGATTGAGGGAACTCTGAATGCTCATTGGTACACCATGAATATCCTGCATCCTCATGTGTTCCCTCTCATGTGATAGTATAGTGCTATTTTTAATAGAACAATGCTCGTCCACCCGCAGCACGTATCTTTCTCAAATGTCTGCGTGGTGTTGAGGTACTTCCATGACGAGCGAGATCCCTAGATCTGTCCCTACAGTACAGGCGTGGGACCAGCTCCGATGTCAACTCCGTATAAGTGCCTTATCCACGATATAAAGGACCAGCTCCGATGTCAACTCCGTATCAGTGCCTTACCCACGATATAAAGGACGAGCTCCGATGTCAACTCCGTATCAGTGCCTTATCCACGATATAAAGGACCAGCTACAGCAGTTGTGGACCAGCTTGCCTCAGGAGAGGATAGAGCGATTTTGTGATAGCCTTCCCAGTCGAGTCAGTGCATGCATCCTGGCCAGAGGGGTAGAATGTTATACTGAGGCCTTGAAGGCTCAACGACATCAACCGGCCGCCATGTCATCCTCAGTCCTTAGGCGTTACCGGATGTGGATACGGAGGGGCATGTGGTCAGCACATTGTTCTCCTGGCCGTTGTTAGTTTCCGTGACCGGTGCCGCTACTTCTCAATCAAGCTGTTCTTCAGCTTGCCTCACAAGGGCTGACTGCAGCCCGCTCACCAACAGTGCTCGGCAGACCTGGATGGTAACACATCCAAGTGCTAGCCCAGCCCGACAGCGCTTAACTTCAGTCATCTGAGGGGAACCAGTGTCATCACTGAAGCAAACCTGTTGACTCGATTTAATAATCACTGAAATAAAATCGCACACGCCACCAATCAGTGAAAGTTCATATCGTATCCTCCTCGGATTCTGGGTGTTTTTTTCCAGGTAGTGAAATAAAGAAATGAAAAAATTCTCAGGATCTGCTCGAAGTGTCTCGGCAATACAATGGAAATCCTAAATCTAATCGAGAACTAATTTTTGGGTGGCACTGTTTATTTCTGTTGCGTACTTCATAATGAGAACATCCGCTGCACATACTGACAGGCGGCGTTTCGGCCTCCAAGCGACATTTAAGCTACAGTGAGAGAGACTTGGGCTCTCTACGTTGCAGACCGACTGCAGGTAGTGACTCACTGCGCACCCCGAAGCACCACCGCATCAAATATGTTCCGACACTACGGAGATGCTCGTCCAACTCTAGAGGTAGACGGTACATGAGAGGTGTTGTGCATCACGGAGGGGTTTACTGTGAAAAATCGGAGAGTGGACTTTACAAGGAGAGTCACGCAACACATTGCTTCCTCCCACATATTACAAGAAATAATAGCGAAGTGAATATCAGACATAGGCTTACGATGATTCATTCTTCCCAAGCACCATCTGCGAACATATCGGAAAATCGGAAAATGTAAACGGTACCAGAACCAATCCTCCGCCGCAGGCCATAAGGCAGGTAGCAAACTGCAGACGTAGCTCACCAGACAAAACTCACACCTTAATTGAGCGTGGTGGTGTCTTTGTAAAGCTGTAGATGGTGTTTAGCCGTTATCAAGCATTCACGTCACTCTCCAGTACAGGCGTACATTTTTTGATCAAAAGGATCCCGAAAAAAAAATTGTTCAAATGGCTCTGAGCACTATGGGACTTAACATGTGAGGTCATCAGTCCCCTAGACACAGAACTACTTAAACCTAACTAACCTAAGGACATCTCACACATCCACGCCCGAGGCAGGGATTCGAACCTGCGACCGTAGCAGCAGCGCGGTCCCGGACGGAAGCGCCTAGAAACGCTCGGCCACAGCGGCCGGCAAGGATCCCTACACCCCTTTGTAATGCGGAATTGATCACTAGATGACACGAGAGGTGGCTTTGCCAGTATGAAATGAAATGGTGCGTATTGTGTTGTCAGTAGAGAGGCAGTAACAGAAATGAGTCGGTCAGGAGAGCTCAGCCACTTCGGCCATGGACGCCACCTGAGTAATATATCCATCATACATGTTTCAGTTTTTCTTAAGTTGCCCAAGTCGATTGTTGATGATGTGATTGTGAAGAGATAACGCAAAGAAACAACCAGAGCTAAACCAAAACCTCACAATTGCAGAGGGTGGGTGAAATTAGTGGAAGGAATGACTCGTGAGTTTCAAAGTGTTCCCAACAGTCTAGCTAGCAAAATGAATTAGTGGGTTTCCAGTTGCGCCAAGAGATTACATTTACACAAGCTGTCGGCTAACGACTCCGTGGCCATTGTCAAGTGGATTGCTGAGGCGTTGGGGAGATGCTCATTGAATTCTGGTAGTAAAGCTACCTCTACATGTACACTCCACAGGAAGGATCTCCTTTTTCCAGTTCCAGTCGCGAATCATTAGGGGGAGGAATAGCTGCTGGTAAGCCTCTGTGTGAGGTCGAATGTTTCTTATTTTACCTTCATGTTGGGATATATGTAAAATAAGAGTTACACGAGGGTTGGAACTTCAATAGTAGCAACTATTTATTTACAGCTCGTACAAAATAGATACTTGTTTCAAAGTTTTACTGACCTTCACAGTAGTCACCATCATTGTGTATAACACATTGCCAGCGATGTGGAAGTCGTAGGATACTCTTAGCAGTTTAGTGTGGACAGTCCGAGCGGCGCGGTCTATTGCCCGACAAATTTGTAGCAGTTCTGAAGCGCATGCCGTGAAATGTTTTCTTCAGTTTAGAAATCGAGTTGAGCTCACTAGGGCTTAAGTCAGAGGAGTGTAGTAGGTGGTATAGCACTTATCAGCCCCATCTGTCAAACAAATCAGTAACAGCTTGCACTGTACGTGCTTGAGCATTGTCCTGCAAAATGATGGTCAGGTCCTGCAGAAAGTGTCATCACTTCTGTGTCTGTGCTGTTCATTTTTGGAACACAACCTGCGACCAGCTTATGAGATCAACTATGAAGTTTCTCAGCGGAGACTAGAGATACCCGTTTATCATCTGCATTTCTTCTTGGTGTAGCAATTTTAATGGCCAGTAGTGTAGTTGTTGGAATAGGTGATAAATGAATAAGCCTACGTATGCCAAACAGAAAGCACGCAGCTGATCGTTAATTGGGTTGCTGTGAGCCAGGAAATGCTGCTCCACGTGCGCAACATAGTTTGACCATATTTCAACATTCCTGTCAAACAGCTGGAAAGCTTCTGGTGCCAACTGGAAATTCATGACAGTGGAACCGATCTCAGAGAGGTGGGAGGAAATTTTCGGAGATGATGTGGAGATGGGCGACAGATGCGCGATTAGGAGTTCATGGATGCGTTGCATTTGATGGAGTAGTGCCAAGACCTGGGCAGAGGGATCCACCAGTTCTGTCACGATGTAAGCAACGTTTTAATGACCATACTGTCAGTTGGAAAATACTGGATTGGGACACATGCATGAGCCTGCTGTGAACACAAAGCGTCATCACCAACTGATACATCTGTCAATAGTGGCAATATTGAACAAGTTCAGCAAAGATTAATTGCACGTCCACTCTGATATGGACTGAAACAAAACATAAAATGAGTCACTTCTTGAAACAGAACAATAATACTTCTGCTGGCTAAAGCTGGATGGATGGTCACTGAGTCTAAGTTCATTTTATAAAAGTAAAGTCCGATAGGATGTTCAGTGTTAAAGCACTAGCTGAATTAACACAGGTCTGTAGGGAGCAAAATTGTCTAAGTCCAGCGAGTAGGTATTTGAAAGTTAAACAAGAATAAATTCTCAAGTTCACAAGCCTGTGATGACAACAAGTTCTGGCAGTGGCGTCGTGGAAGCGGCTCTTGAGTGAGAATCCTGACTGATGGAATCCTTGCGGCAGTGGAGCCTGGCCCAGGAAACTCAGTCAGAGTGAACTCATCAGATCTGGTCTGACCTGAGCACTGCCCTAAATACCACTCAGCACTAGGATACAGCCACACTTGGGTCATCTCCTGGTCTGAGCATGGCTATTTGTCTTCCAGAAAATTGTCCCCTGTGTGTTAGGCATCTTAGAAGCACTGATGTGACAGCTGCTGACACTGCAGGCATTAAGCTTCGCTACAGCTTCTTCAGTCTACTCAGTTAGCCTGATGTTCTGCAGGATCCTATTTTGTTCACTAGGCGGCAGCGCAAAATTGTATCGAACGCCTTCCCGAAATCAATGAACATTGTATGAGGGTTGTTTTTTAAGTAAGGGCCGTTTTTATTTTTTTAAAAAGATACAAATACTTTTGTAAAAAAACTTTTATTTTCTGATTCTACACAATTTTACCTATTTTTATACATAGTTGCCTTGTTTATTTAAGCACTTGTCATACCGTACAACTAAGTTTTTAATTCCCTCTTCGAAGAATTCGGCCCCCTGCTCCGACAGCCAAGAGTTCACGGCCGCTTTCACTTCATCGTCGTCATTGAAGCGCTGCCCGCCAAGATGGTGTTTCAGGTACCGGAAAAGGTGAAAATCGCTAGCAGCAATGTCGGGGCTGTATGGTACATGGTCCAAAACTTCCCAGCCAAAAGAATCAATCAAATCCCGAGTCTTTTGAGAGGTGTGAGGCCTAGCGTTATCGTGCAGGAGCAAAACTCCTTTTGTCAGCATGCCGCGCCTTTTGTTTTGAATTGCTCTGCGGAGCTTCTTTAGAGTTGCACAGTAGGCATCTGAGTTTATTGTCGTTCCTCGTGGCATAAAGTCCACTAGCAAAACACCGCGCCGGTCCCAGAACACAGTTGCCATAATCTTGCACTTTGACAGCGTCTGTTTGGCTTTGACCTTGACGGGTGAGGTTGTGTGTCGCCATTCCATCGATTGTCGCTTGCTTTCGGGAGTGATATGGGATACCCATGTTTCATCTCCAGTGACAATTTGACTCAACATGTCATCCCCTTCTTCCTCGTAACGAATCAAAAAGTCCAATGAAGTGGCAAATCTCATCTCTTTGTGGTCCTCTGTGAGGAGCCTGGGTACCCACCGAGAACACAGTTTCTTAAAGTTTAGGTTTTCTGACACAATTTTGTACAAAACCGATCTTGAAACTTGTGGAAATTCCAAAGAAAGAGTGGAAATTGTGAATCTTCTGTCCTCACGAATCTTTGTTTCGACTGCAGCCACCAAATCATCAGTGATCACAGAGGGCCGGCCTGAGCGTTCTTCGTCATGGACGTTTTGACGGCCATTTTTAAACTCTCTAACCCATTGACGCACTTTACCTTCACTCATTGCATTCAAGCCATAAACTTCTGTTAACTGACGATAAATTTCTGCAGCTGATAGGCTTCTCGCGGTCAAAAAACGTATCACTGACCATATCTCACACGCGGCGGGCGATTCAATAATCGTAAACATTATAAAGTAGCACAGCGATGCGTACACGTCAGCTACAGAGCTGCAACTTGCATCAGTGTGAACGGGAAGGATTCCGGCAAGTGGCGCGGTGGCTTGTTGCGGCGGCCGCGCGAACTACGAGACTATACGCGCGAACGGCCCTTACTTAAAAAACAACCCTCGTATTAACCCGAACACCGGTACTTATTGATAACTGTCTCTTGTGGACGAACAGAGCATGCAAGCTAGCCTGTGGTGGCGGCAGTTTTCCATCTGCCAAACGGCTAAAAATTCGTAACCACCACACAAAAGATGTGCCACGTTTATCGGTAGTGCAAGGAAATCTGCCTAGTGACCCCAGTGTGGATCATCCCTAAGTTGGCTAACTTGACATAAAATTAATTTAATTCCTTCAAACCCACAACAAAACAAATGACATCATAGGGAATGACAATGTGTGTCATTGAAAAATTGTTAACAAGGACCTACGATATCACATATTAACTAATATCAAGGTCAAGAGAGAACAAACATATAAACAGCAACTTGAACTGTATAACATTTCATCAACACAAACTCAGGTTGGTTCGCAATAGACTTTGGGAACCTAACTGGAATTTATGTGTAAATGAGACTGACTATTGTGAGTGGAAGGATGCCAACCTACGCAAGCACACTCTGCTGTATCGTTCCAATGACTGGTCTCTCATGTCAAAATATAATTAAGCATGTAATGGACACTGGCTTCTGTGAAAGAAGAGGGCCATGAAAACGATTCATAATTTTCTGAATTTGCTGAAGCAGCGCAACATTACCGAAATAGCTGGTGAAAGACGAGATGCTGTCGTCTGCGTGTGGGCACTAGCGAAGCGCCATGTTGCAGGAGATGACCCCACGTCCATCGATGAACGTCTCACGTCCACGAAAATATACAGTTTCGCCTGGGTGCCCGGACATCTTTCCAACTAACTGCTCTCTTTGTAGAGATGGAAGAGCTCTAGCGACAATACTGCGTAACAGTCGAGAAACAAGTCCCTGCCTCTCCCGTTGCTCAAAACCTTCCGAAAAACAGCCATTCCCCCCGATGTTCTTCAATAAACGTATCACGGCCCAGCAGTGGTTACCATGCCAATCTTGTTTTCTAGCAAGGAGACCCGATCTTCCTCAATCAATCACTGCAGTGCAGTACACATTCTGTTCTTTCAAAAAGCAGCACACAATCCCTGGACGTAGTGCAGCCAAACCCTCAGCGCATTTCACAAGATGAGAGAAGCTTTCTACAGAAAACAAGCTCCGTCTCGTCCATAAAACGATCTAGTCGGCGCCGTTTTGGCGAGGCGCACCGGCATCTAAGAAACGCGACATCCGGAGAAATTGGTCATCCCTTCTCACAAGGTACTCTGATCTTGTAATAAACACATTAGCCGAGCGCCAGCCAGACGCCGCTTTACCTGGACCTGCACACGGGATAAGGAGACCAGACTCCCACACCACGTCCACTCACTGATAAAGCGGTTAGGCCAGTGTCAGGATGCCCAGCGCCACCAGTTTCTAAAGAAGAGTCATTTCACATTCAGCCACGACGCTCCCACCCTCTTGGTTAGCCACTAGTGGAATAAGGCCATCCGCCAGAATGGCAGCCCATAAACCACTGCCCTGCAGAGCCCGTGGCCAGTTTCGGTGACTACAAAGGAATCCGCGAACTCGCTTGCTGCTCCGGGAAAGTTCTAAAGCTGCCCCTAATGCAATGCTCACCTCCAGCGTCCAGAAATCTGTCTCTATAGCCGATTTTAATTCTACTACTGCAACTCAAGTCATGCAAGTACTGTGGGATCAATCAGTGGTTTACCCTAACCCTAATAGTTCATCAGATTAATATCAATCAGGGATAATTTTGATACACCAAAGGCGAATGAAATTGTATGATAATCACCGAAACAAAATGAAAGGGGAAGTGCCTGATTGTTATTACCACAGCAGTGGCCGGCCCGGAAGGCACCGCCGTCTTTCAAGCAAGCTGCATTTCATACAATCGTTGTTTTAAGATACCAGTGCTGATTCTTACACAGGGGATTTTTGGTCTCCAGAAGTGTCATAATATGCAAGGATAGATTACATTTCAAAATCCTACAGCAGACCAGTGTAAGAGATACAGGCCTATGTTAACAAGAGTGGGGTTGTGCATCTGGGAGAGATTAACTCTTAAAATTTTGAGATCATTAAGTTCGACGAAGAGCCAGGTAACATATTACTTCCTCCTGCGTCGGTAGTTTCACTTCTTCCCATGCATCATTCATGAACGTTTCCGGAACAGGAAATGATAGTTGTCATTATTATTATTATTAGTATTATTTATTTGAAATTTTTCATCTAGATATAAGTACAGACCAAATGTTGACTACAGCCTGGTATAGATGAATATAAAACATAATATTTTAAAATCATTTCAAATATATTACTGTAACTAAATATTACGATGTTTAAGGAAAAATTATGTAAAATATCTATTTAAAAATAATAATAATAATTTCAATAATTTACAGACTACTCTTTGGCCATTGGCTCACAGATATATGCTAATTCGTGATCCAGGAGACACATGCTGCTCGTTACTGCATTATGTTACACTGCTACATCATGAATTTTGTAATTTATGATTTCTATACTACGAGGTGCATTCAAGTTCTAAGGCCTCCGATTTTTTTCTCCGGACTGGAAAGAGATAGAAGCATGCGCATTGTTTTAAAATGAGGCCGCGTTCATTGTCAATACGTCCCAGAGATGACAGCACCGTACGACAGATGGAATTTTACCGCCAGCGGCGAGAATGAGAACTGTTTTAAATACTTAAAATGGCGACGTTTTCCTTACTTGAACAGCGTGCAATCATTCGTTTTCTGAATTTGCATGGTGTGAAACCAATTGAAATGCATCGACAGTTGAAGGAGACATGTGGTGATGGAGTTATGGATGTGTCGAAAGTGCGTTCGTGGGTGCGACAGTTTAATGAAGGCAGAACATCGTGTGACAACAAACCGAAACAACCTCGGGCTCGCACAAGCTGGTCTGACGACATGATCGTGAAAGTGGAGAGAATTGTTTCGGGGGATCGCCGAATGACTGTTGAACAGATCGCCTCCAGAGTTGGCATTTCTGTGGGTTCTGTGCACACAATCCTGCATGACGACCTGAAAATGCGAAAAGTGTCATCCAGGTGGGTGCCACGAATGCTGACGGACGACTACACGGCTGCCCGTGTGGCATGTTGCCAAGCAATGTTGACACGCAACGACAGCATGAATGGGACTTTCTTTTCGTCGGTTGTGACAATGGATGAGACGTGGATGCCATTTTTCAATCCAGAAACAATGCGCCAGTCAGCTCAATGGAAGCACACAGATTCACCGCCACCAAAAAATTTCGGGTAACCGCGAGTGCTGAAAAAATGATGGTGTCCATGTTCTGGGACAGCGAGGGCGTAATCCTTACCCATTGCGTTCCAAAGGGCACTACGGTAACAGGTGCATCCTACGAAAATGTTTTGAAGAACAAATTCCTTCCTGCACTGCAACAAAAACGTCCGGGAAGGGCTGCGCGTGTGCTGTTTCACCAAGACAACACACCCGCACATCGAGCTAACGTTACGCAACAGTTTCTTCGTGATAACAACATTGAAGTGATTCCTCATGCTCCCTACTCACCTGACCTAGCTCCTAGTGACTTTTGGCTTTTTCCAACAATGAAAGACACTCTCCGTGGCCGGACATTCACCAGCCGTGCTGCTATTGCCTCAGCGATTTTCCAGTGGTCAAAATAGACTCCTAAAGAAGCCTTCGCCGCTGCCATGGAATCATGGCGTCAGCGTTGTGAAAAATGTGTACGTCTGCAGGGCGATTACGTCGAGAGGTAACGCCAGTTTCATCGATTTCGGGTGAGTAGTTAATTAGAAAAGAAATCGGAGGCCTTAGAACTTGAATGCACCTCGTACGTAACACTACACAACGCTACTGTTCATAGTATCAGATTTTCTCATTTTGTCCAGATAGTTATCCACTGGCACACTGAGGCATTGAGATGCAAAGGCACAATTCACGATTCACAGAGTCTATGCCGCCGTGTCACCCATGACTCAGAGATGTGAAATGACAGTCAGTGTCTCAGGAAATCCCTTCTGGTCCTCCCCGATACTCACCTCCTTGCTTCTTTTGGAAGATGATTGTAAGGGGACGTTCTGCAGTGGTGCATTCCACTGTCATGATACATGCTGTCTTCTGGTTGTCTGTCCACCATGTAGGCTTGCAATTCATGAGGTGATGTTTTGTCTGTCAGCGAGTTCAGCTTTTGCCGCAGATGACCAGGGTCAATCACGGCACGCCAAACAGCATGCGAGCACAATCTGCTGCACGCATGTGGGTAGAGGCTAGCCCTTCCTCGGGTTCGTTGGTTCCTTCTCGGATGTACTCGGCAGAGCTCGAGTCATTTCACTTAGTATTGCAGTGCGGCACTTTTCGGTCGGCACGACATTCTCCAGTTTGGGAGAATCATGGTGTCAGCACTGTTTACCCTTCGCTGTTCGTTCGTGTTATAAAGGAAGTTGATAGGTCCAGTGGCTGTTTGCACAAAAACAGTGAGTCTAGTGATCTATCATCACACACCTTTAAAAAAATGGGAATTACAGAAGAGAAGGATGAGAATTTTCAATATCTAGTGTGGACTCGCGTGATCGATGGTTATCGCAAATTTGCTTTGGAACGACATTTCAACAACATACAAGAAGAATGTAAAGATTTAGCTGACGACGAGCGAGCGAAAAGCTGCAACAACCAACAGACAGAATTCATTGTTCTGTATTCAAAAAGCACTTTGTGCTAAATTTTCAGGCATCAGCATGTGAAGAGCTCCATGGTATGTCCGCAGCTCGTGGTCGTGCGGTAGCGTTCTCGCTTCCCGCGCCCGGGTTCCCGGATTCGATTCCCGGCGGGGTCAGGGATTCTTTCTGCCTCATGATGACTGGGTGTTGTGTGATGTCCTTAGGTTAGTTAGGTTTAAGTAGTTCTAAGTTCTAGGGGACTGATGACCATAGATGTTAAGTCCCATAGTGCTCAGAGCCATTTGAACCATTTGAAGCTCCATGGTATGAATATTAAATTTTCTGAAGCCGCATGCATTATTACACGGTAATTTGCAACAATTTTCGATTGAGTTGAACGGAGAGTATGGACACTTTATATGTTACTGTAAAAGTAGGTTGGTTAAGTCAAGGGGCACTCCTGTAACCACTTGTCTATTTAGAACTCGCTATTGTTGATTTTATGAAGGAAAAAGGAAAGCACGAACGAAAATTAAATCATCCAGAGTGCGTTGCTGGCCTCAGAAGTGGATCTGACTGCCGACAGTCCAACTGTATGGTATCGTAAGGTGAGAAACAGCTTATTTATGATTTGATGGGGGATGCATTTGAAAAGATAATGTCATTGTGAAAAGGACAAATTCTGACAAAAACCACCATCCCTTTCCCGAAGGTGACTAGCGTTAAAGAAAACATTGGTGTTGAAGGATTCATTGTGGCCTTGAAAGAATTACAAGGTTAGTTTCCCACACGTTTCGAGAGCATCGTCAATTTTACATCTGTTTTCGAACTGTTTTCGAGGCCGTTTGCCGTTTCAGTTGAAAGCACCCCTGTGCATGTGCAGATGGAACTGAATGATCTGGAATTTAATGCCCATTCAAAAGACAAACTCTTTTACCTTAAAACTGATCAGGAAGTCTATGTTGTTTTCTATGGGAAGAGATTCCACGTCTCCATAATGATGTTCAAACGTGAAAAAATATTTCGATTAAAATATGTGCGTGAAGACGTTTTTTGAATATGAAACTAAATAAGTCAAGAGTACGTAGCAACCTGAGAGCGAAAACATGTGCCATTGTCAGCATCTGTCTGTATGCCGATAGTTTGCACCAGACAAATGTTATCTATTGGGCATGTGCCAAAAATTAGTTTATAAGTTATTGTAAGTTAAATGTTATAAATAATTCCCGAACTGTAAAAGTGTATATCTCGGCAACGCATTATGCGATTACAGCAAACAAAGAGTTTACGGATACATCTCATAGAACTGTATTGGACTGTGGTAGTAGATTTACTGAAATCATTCACTCATTTAAATGAGAAGCCGAAAAGTGGATCTCGCGAATGTAAAAGAAAAATTGTACTAAATAGTCCGCCCCTATAGCTGAGTGGTCAGCGGGGCTGTATGTAACGTGAAGAGGCCCGGGTTCGATTCCAGGCTGGGTCGAAGATTTCCTCTGCTTAGAGACTGGGTGTTGTGTTGTCCTCATTATCATTTCATCATCATCAGTGGAAGGCAACGGGAAACCACCACTGGAATCACTTCCTTAGACGCTCATGCGGTGGACCTCTCTGACGAGGCTTCCCCCATGACAAGACCTGCCGTAAGGCAGAACACAACGTTGTACTAAATAAACAGAGAAACAGTAAATAAGCAGAGAAATTTTAGATATATAGGGAATTGTTTTAATGTATGATTTAAATTGTTTGTTAATATTTACACCTATAAGAGCAAAACGAAGGGAAACCTTAGAAATTATGCTTTATAAATAAACTATGGCAGATAAAAGAAAACTGTTAACGGCACAATATTCTTCGGAAAATTTCAATTTCATTTTATGTATCATATGTGTATAAAAAATTAAAATTAAGAATTTCAGCAATTTTCATGTTCAGTAGTTCAGCTGACTTCAGTGGTCTTGACCGAGATTTCCTGTGTGGACAGTGGCATTTTGGTGTGCCGTATATATTCGGACGCCGTTGGAGGCGGTCAGGTCGTGTTAGTCTGTGTTTCGAGAAAGTGATAACTGATGTGTGCTGAAACGGCTGCTAGTGCGCATGTGTGAATCGTTCAGAGTTCCTACTTTTGGACATTGAAATTTTTCTGTATCTGATGGACTTGTTATTTTTCCGTTTGCCTGTGATACAATCCGCACTTAGAATGTTTCCGTGTGTAGCAATTGTGGAGTTTATAGATTGAGATACTGTGGAATTTTAACTGTTTTCTAAATATAACTCACATAGTTAACCACGGTTTATTCAGTCACCTCTAAGATCTTAAGAAACTCGGGAAGGCTCTGAAATTACTTTATTGTGACTAGCACTTCCGATTTTCATACGTTCTTATCGGAAATACACTCAAATTTGTGAAACTTAAATAAATACACGAGTGCGTACGTGATTTTTTAATAGCAAATCCTGCCTGCATTTATATTAAATACTTTTGTGTAGCACTGAGTACATTGCGCCGAATGTGAGAAGCCGCCCCACTGACGAAACGTAACCAAACTAGTTAGTCCAACCACATTTATAGGGGCCCATTGTAATGTGTGGGTAAAACTTTTCGTGCAGTAGCATGTGAGGGAGCCGAGCTGATACAGAACTTGTGAACACCTTAGAACTTTGATTTGCGGCGAGTTTACGAGAGAGATTTATCTTATTTCGTCATACACACCACATGCACATTCCTAAGCAACCCGTACAGTCGCAGTGGTGTGTCGGCGTGGGAAGCGTGCAGCCAGGTGACAGAGCTACGGCACACAAGCCAGGGTACTGATCTCGTGACGAATTCTTGTCCACCCCTGTTATAGACTGATGTATTACCCAAGACACGCCTATCCTGGCCTGTGACATCTTGTCTAATGGCACACTCCCAACAGAAGTTATCTGTTGTGCCAACTGCTCCACATTCACAACTTGTTGTGGTGTCTTGTCTTATTTTCAGTATGTCGCAGTGGAAAAGGGCACAGGTCATCCCCGTTTTCAAGAAGGGACGTCGAACAGATGTACAGAACTATAGACCTATATCTCTAACGTCGATCAGTTGTAGAATTTTGGAACACGTATTATGTTCAAGTATAATGACTTTTCTGGAGACTAGAAATCTACTCTGTAGGAATCAGCATGGGTTTCGAAAAAGACGATCGGGTGAAACCCAGCTCGCGCTATTCGTCCACGAGACTCAGAGGGCCATAGACACGGGTTCCCAGGTGGATGCCGTGTTTCCTGACTTCCGCAAGGCGTTCGATACAGTTCCCCACAGTCGTCTAATGAATAAAGTAAGAGCATATGGACTATCAGACCAATTGTGTGATTGGATTGAAGAGTTCCTAGATAACAGAACGCAGCATGTCATTCTCAATGGAGAGAAGTCTTCCGAAGTAAGAGTGATTTCAGGTGTGCCGCAGGGGAGTGTCGTAGGACCGTTGCTATTCACAATATACGTAAATGACCTTGTGGATAACATCGGAAGTTCACTGAGGCTTTATGCGGATGATGCTGTAGTATATCGAGAGGTTGTAACAATGGAAAATTGTACTGACATGCACGAGGATCTGCAACGAATTGACGCATGGTGCAGGGAATGGCAATTGAATCTCAATGTAGACAAGTGTAATGTGCTGCGAATACATAGAAAGAAAGATCCTTTATCATTTAACTACAATATAGCAGGAGAGCAACTGGGAGCAGTTAATTCCATAAATTATCTGGGAGTAGGCATTAGGAGTGATTTAAAATGGAATGATCATATAAAGTTGATTGTCGGTAAAGCAGATGCCAGACTGAGATTCATTGGAAGAATCCTAAGGAGATGCAATCCGAAAACAAAGGAAGTAGGTTATAGTACACTTGTTCGTCCACTGCTTGAATATTGCTCACCAGTGTGGGATCCATACCAGATAGATTTGATAGAAGAGAGAGAGAAGATCCAACGGAGAGCAGCGCGCTTCGTTACAGGATCATTTAGTAATCGCAAAAGCGTTAAGGAGATGATAGATAAACTCCAGTGGAAGACTCTGCAGGAGAGACGCTAATTAGCTCGGTACGGGCCCTTGTTGAAGTTTCGAGAACATACCTTCACCGAGGAGTCAAGCAGTATATTGCTCCCTCCTACGTATATCTCGCGAAGAGACCATGAGGATGAAATCAGAGAGAGATTAGAGGCCATACAGAGGCATACCGACAATCTTTCTTTCCACGAACAATACGGGACTGGAATAGAAGGGAGAACCGATAGAGGTACTCAAAGTACCCTCCGCCACGCACCGTCGGGTGGCTTGCGGAGTACGGATGCAGATGTAGATGTGTGTAGCTCCCTTGGTCGGAAGCAAATATGACATTCTTTTGTCTTTCTTTAATATTAGGATGAAACTGGTAGGTTCTCATCCCTGTTTCTGCCCTGTGCCAGATTTCTTTCCTTATTCGATGCAGCCCTCTCTCATCTTTCCATATTCGTCCTTTGCGAGGTCAGTGTGAAGCATCTCTCTCTCTTACAGCTAAGTCTGCTGGTAATAAGCCTAGTATCACCGGAAGCGCTTCAGTCGAGGTTGTTCTAATGCGCCTGTCAGAGGTAGGGTAACACTTTTCTCTGCTCTGCTCGCCGAAGAACCGGTGACGTCTTTGCCTCTGTGTCCGCCCCCATAGCTGAATGATCAGCGTGACGGACTGCCGTCCTAAGGGGCCTGGCTTGGGGATTTTCTCCGCTCAGGGACTGGGTGTTGTGTTGTTTTCGTCATCATTTCATCCCCATCCGGCGCGCAGGTCGCCCAATGTGGCATCGAATGCAATATGACCTGCACCAAGGCGGCCGGATGGGGATGAAATGAGACGCCCCCGGAAAATGACGCCAAGCGCTTATCTCCAGTTTTTGCCTCTCTGGCTCTAGGGCTTATAGCCCACAATAGTGGTTTCGATTGCCTTGTGTTACGTTGTTTGGCCAATTGTTGCTACTTAGGGTTTTTAATACTTCTCTGGCAAACTATTTCTGTCTGCATAAAAGTTTTAATTTTCGTCGATGTTTACACCTAGGTATCTGTACACTTCATTTCTCTTTACAGATTGATCACTTATTAAGATTGTGGGGGTTCTCAATCTTCATAACGTTCCTTTTACCAACATATAAACTGTTTCGTGCTCTGCTATCCTTAATTTATTTTCAGCGCACCACTCACAAAGTGCGTCAAGAACTTTCCTATTATTAGTTTAGTCCCTGTTGTCGTAGATTCTATAATTAACAGATCATCTACGAAGGTGACGCATGCTCCAGTGTTTGTCTTATTCTGAAGCCGGTTCAGTAATGGCTCTATCAACAATCCGGAATTCTAGAGCATAGACACCATTTTCTTTCCGTGTCTTTGCAATTTCGCCTGCCTGTCTGAGCAATAATCTCGTAGGCTGGCATAGACACACCTGGGACAGTCCATCTGCTTCAGTCTTTAGAATAGCTCAGGCCACCGTAAATTATCCATCACTATGTCTACGACGCAATAGTGGCCTGAGGTGTTCACAATGTACGTTGCGTGATTCATGGCATCCTCGGTGGTTTTCTCTTTACTGAAAGCGTACAGCAGGAGTCTCATGCCAATTACCTCTCTTAATCCCTCAGATGACGGCACGGAAGCTAGTCATGTTCTTTGGCTGACCATTTACCAAACAAATCTGAGTGTTAATTTTCGGATCTCTTGAGTCTTTGTCTTCCCCTTAGTACAGTCGTATTCGAGATTTTCCAGATTATGGGCACCCGTCCGTGCAAAAGACACTGTTAGATACGTATTAGAGATACGACGGTTGGAGCTTAAATAGTGGCAACTATTTATTTACAGCTCTTACAAAATACATTCCTGGAAACTGAAATAAGAACACCGTGAATTCATTGTCCCAGGAAGGGGAAACTTTATTGACACATTCCTGGGGTCAGATACATCACATGATCACACTGACAGAACCACAGGCACATAGACGCAGGCAACAGAGCATGCACAATGTCGGCACTAGTACAGTGTATATCCACCTTTCGCAGCAATGCAGGCTGCTATTCTCCCATGGAGACGATCGTAGAGATGCTGGATGTAGTCCTGTGGAACGGCTTGCCATGCCATTTCCACCTGGCGCCTCAGTTGGACCAGCGTTCGTGCTGGACGTGCAGACCGCGTGAGACGACGCTTCATCCAGTCCCAAACATGCTCAATGGGGGACAGATCCGGAGATCTTGCTGGCCAGGGTAGTTGACTTACACCTTCTAGAGCACGTTGGGTGGCACGGGATACATGCGGACGTGCATTGTCCTGTTGGAACAGCAAGTTCCCTTGCCGGTCTAGGAATGGTAGAACGATGGGTTCGATGACGGTTTGGATGTACCGTGCACTATTCAGTGTCCCCTCGACGATCACCAGTGGTGTACGGCCAGTGTAGGAGATCGCTCCCCACACCATGATGCCGGGTGTTGGCCCTGTGTGCCTCGGTCATATGCAGTCCTGATTGTGGCGCTCACTTGCACGGCGCCAAACACGCATACGACCATCATTGGCACCAAGGCAGAAGCGACTCTCATCGCTGAAGACGACACGTCTCCATTCGTCCCTCCATTCACGCCTCTCGCGACACCACTGGAGGCGGGCTGCACGATGTTGGGGCGTGAGCGGAAGACGGCCTAACGGTGTGCGGGACCGTAGCCCAGCTTCATGGAGACGGTTGCGAATGGTCCTCGCCGATACCCCAGGAGCAACAGTGTCCCTAATTTGCTGGGAAGTGGCGGTGCGGTCCCCTACGGCACTGCGTAGGATCCTACGGTCTTGGCGTGCATCCGTGCGTCGCTGCGGTCCGGTCCCAGGTCGACGGGCATATGCACCTTCCGCCGACCACTGGCGACAACATCAATGTACTGTGGAGACCTCACGCCCCACGTGTTGAGCAATTCGGCGGTACGACCACCCGGCCTCCCGCATGCCCACTATACGCCCTCGCTCAAAGTCCGTCAACTGCACATACGGTTCACGTCCACGCTGTCGCGGCATGCTACCAGTGTTAAAGACTGCGATGGAGCTCCGTATGCGACGGCAAACTGGCTGACACTGACGGCGGCGGTGCACAAATGCTGCGCAGCTAGCGCCATTCGACGGCCAACACCGCGGTTCCTGGTGTGTCCGCTGTGCCGTCCGTGTGATCATTGCTTGTACAGCCCTCTCGCAGTGTCCGGAGCAAGTATGGTGGGTCTGACACACCGGTGTCAATGTGTTCTTTTTTTCATTTCCAGGAGTGTAGATACGTGTTTCAAAGATTTGCTGACCTTCAAAGTAGACACCAGTATTGTGTATAACCCGTTGCCAGCGATGTGGAAGTCGTAGGATACTCTTAGGAGTGCCAGTTGTGTTGACAGTTCGAGAGGCGCTGTCTATTGCCCGATGAATTTGTAGCAGTTCTGAAGCGAATGCCGTGAAGTGTTTCCTTCAGTTTAGATATCGAGTTGAACTCACGAGCGCTTAAGCAGTAGGTGGTATAGCACCTAACAGCCCCATCAGTCAAACAAATCAGTAACAGCTTGCACTGTACGTGCTTGAGCATTGTCCTGCAAAATGGTCGGGTCCTGCAGAAAGTGTCATCACTTCTGTCTCTATGCTGTTCATTGTTGAACACAACCTACGACCAGCTTAGAGACAGAAGTTATGACACTTTCTGCAGGACCTGACCATCATTTTGCAGGACAATGCTCAAGCACGTACAGCGCAAGCTGTTACTGATTTGTTTGACTGATGGGGCTGCTAAGTGCTATACCACCTACTGCACTCCCCTGACTTAAGGCCTCATGAGTTCAACTCGATTTCTAAACTGAAGGAAACACTTCGCAGCGATCGCGCCGGCCTTTGTGGCCGAGCGGTTCTTGGTGCTTCAGTCTGGAACCGCTCGACCGCTACGGTCGCAGGTTCGAATCCTGCCTCGGGTATGGTTTTGTGGATGTCCTTAGGTTCGTTAGGTTTAAGTAGTTGTAAGTTCTAGGGGACTGATGACCTCAGATGTTAAGTCCCATGGCGCTCAGAGCCATTTGAACCATTTGAAGGGCATTCGCTTCTGAACTGCTACAAATTCGTCGGGCATTAGTCCGCTCGAACTGTCAACACAAATGGCACTGCTAATAGTATCCTACGGCTTCCACATGACTGGCAACGAGTTATACACAATGCTGGTGACTACTCTGAAGGTCAACAAAACTTTGAAACACGCATCTATTTTGTACGACCTGTAATTAAATAGTTGCCACTGTTAAAGTTCCAACCCTCGTATATTATCAACCTTTAGATGATTCGATAGCACAATTACGACAGACTGGGAGACATCAGTGCAGTACCTTCTTTCTGAATTACTAGAGCACCATTTCAATAACTGAATTGTAAATCTATGATGCGACGTTACCGCTCTGCATTTAATGAGACGGAGGAGGAAATGTACGGATCTGAATAAAGCTTGGTTCGTTAAAGTCCTAGGGACGAGCCGTAGGTCGTGTGCCTTACGCCCTGTTGCTGTACAGGGTGAGTCAGAAAGGATGGACGTTTTTAGAACAGCTAGTATTCAGGCTCAGGCGGTCGGAGTGGGGTAGTGATGCGGTAACGCGATCGGTAGCTCCTGTCATTTTATTTAGTCAAGGTCATGGAGCCGTGGACTGTGCAACATCGTGTGTTTAGCTACGATAGTTTTGTGAGCAATAGTGAGTCTATCGCTGCAGTGCAGCGTGAGTTTCGTCGCCATTTCAATCTCGCTAGACATGATAGTGTTCCCACTCGTAACACCATTTTACGTTAAGTAGAATCATTTCGAACACCACCAGGAGCTCCTCGCTCAGTTCGGACACAAGAAAATGTAAAAGAGTTCGGCAAGCCATACTTCGTAGTCCTGGTCGATCTGTTAGAAGACACTCAGCTGAGCTGCGCCTCAGTTATCTCTCGGTGAAGCGTATTTTGCGTACTAACCTAAAATTTCATTCCTACAAAATGGCCATTGTGCAAAAATTAAACCCAAGAGATTATGAACGGCGGCTAAATTTTACCCGAGAAATGGAGGCCATATTTGAGCAATATGATAACATTATTTTGCTTACGAGTGATGAAGATCATTTCCATTTGAATGGAATGGTAAATCAGCAGAACTGTGGTTATTGGGCTAGTGAAAACCCAAAACTGCATGAGAAACCACTACATAGTCCCAAGGCGACTGTTTGGTGTGGTGTGACAGATACAGATGTTATTGGTCCATACTTTTTCCAAGACGAGAACGGAAACACTGTAACGTTAACGTCTAAACAATATAGGGAGATGATCACTGAATTCTTCCTACCTGAATTAAAAAGAAAACGTATTCCTGTCTGGCGAGTGTGGTTTCAGCAGGATGGAGCTACAGCTCACACGGCAATTGGCCTCCTCGTTCCCCTGACCTATCCATGTGTGACTACTTTTTGTGGAGTTACCTCAAATCACGTGTGTACGTGCGTAAACCACGTGCACTTGAAGAACTGAAGGAAGCTGTTCGTGTGGAAATCGTCAAAATAGACAGAGGCGTGCTGCAGAGAGTTGAAGCCAAACTCCGAGAGGGCCTTGAGAAGCGCATCGCTGAAAACGGCCGTCACCAGGGATATGTTGTTTTCAAGCATTAATTTTGTTACATAGCAACATTATTTGAGTGTTATTCTGCAGTTAAAAAATTTTTGAAGCACTCATAACGATGTATTGTTCATTTGAAAACCGTTCATCCTTTATGCCTCACCCTGTATTAGGAAAATAATTTACTAAGATGTGATCATACCGTCGAATAATTGAGAATAGACAAGTTATGCGAATTATAAATCAATGAACAAAAACAAACAGCGAAACATTTGTACTAAATATGGGCAACACTGTAGATTTAACTTTAAACAACAGGTGGTTTGTTCAGTGCGGTCCAAGCTCCTACTAAATGGTAGTCCTACAAACAGGTTTGCACCTAAATAAAATTAATTATAGAAAAACATTACAGCCATTGAATTATCTAGTGTGACACGTACGATGACAGATCCTCAAGACATATCAAGCCACGACGTGTACCCAGTACATAAGTTTTGTAACCTGCGTTCTTAGATGCCTGTAAATTAGATCCGACAAGCGATCGAAGTGTCCATATAAATTCAAACAAACCGCTCTGACGCCCTCTCTGATAGTCCAAAAACTATATTCTCTCCTTCTCGGTCGATGTCGCGAACTGTTCTTCCTCCCAAGAGCACCCCTTACACCTTCAACACCCACCAGTGTCATGATTCTTCAGCCAATGAGAGCTCGCAAAGATACATACTTCGTGCAACACTTTGATATGTACGCAAATGGACCACCATTCCTAGGCTAATAATTCTATAACTAAAATAAATATTCTAATTGATAGGTTACGTCATGATGTGTCCACTGACACCAATTCTTATTATTTTTCAGTTATATATCTTATCAACATCGACATATTTGTGCTTCTGGCGCACTTTCGCTCATATCGTAATCAGTAGTGATCATAGATTAATAAATCGATTCAATGACAATTACATACTGCTTGATTTCATCAGTGGAATTGTGGATAATGATCTGTTTCCACACCCTTAGGCATATAAACTTAATATTATAGAACATTAAACAGCAACAATGTAATGTTCGTTATATGTCTCAAAGATGGCTGCTGTATAATGTCAATACCGGCCATATACAGTGCGTTTGCGGTCCATGGTGGCTGTCCTTCGGCCGCCTATACAGGGTGGTCCATTGATCGTGACCGTGCCAAATATCTCACGAAATAACCGTTACACGAAAAAACTACAAAGAACGAAACTTGTCTAGCTTGAAGGGGGAAACCAGATGGCGCTATGGTTGGCCCGCTAGATGGCGCTGCCATAGGCCAAACGGATATCAACTGCGTTTTTCAAAATAGGAACCCCCATTTTTTATTACATATTCGTGTAATACATGAAGAAATATGAATCTTTTAGTTGGACCACTTTTTTCGCATTGTGATAGATGGCGCTGTAATAGTCAAAAACATATGGCTCACGATTTTAGACGAACAGTTGGTAACAGGTAGGTTTTTTAAATTAAAATACAGAACGTAGGTACGTTTGAACATTTTATTTCGGTTGTTCCAATGTGATACATGTACCTTTGTGAACTTATCATTTCTGAGAACGCATGCTGTTACAGCGTGATTACCTGTAAATACCAGATTAATGCAATGAATGCTCAAAATGATGTCCGTCACCCACAGTGCATTTGGCAATACGTATAACGACATTCCTCTCAACGGCGAGTAGTTCGCCTTCCGTAATGTTCGCACATCCACTGACAGTGCCCTGACGCATGTTGTCAGGCGTTGTCGGTGGATCACGATAGCAAATATCCTTCAACTTTCCCCACAGAAAGAAATCCGGGGACGTCAGATCCGGTGAACGTGCGGGCCATGGTACGGTGCTTCGACGACCAATCCATCTGTCGTGAAATATGCTATTCAATACCGCTTCAACCGCACGCGAGCTATGTGCCGGACATCCATCATGTTGGAAGTACATCACCATTCTGTCATAAAGTGAAACATCTTGTAGTAACATCGGTAGAACATTGCGTAGGAAATCAGCATACATTCCACCATTTAGATTGCCATCGATAAAATGGGGGTCAATTATCCTTCCTCCCATAATGCCGCACCATACATTAACCCGCCAAGGTCGCTGATGTTCAACTTGTCGCAGCCATCGTGGATTTTCTGTTGCCCAATAGTGCATATCATGCCGGTTTACGTTACCGCTGTTGATGAATGACGCTTCGTCGCTAAACAGAAAGCGTGCAAAAAATCTATCACCGTCCCGTAATTTCTCTCGTGCCCAGTGGCAGAACTGTACACGACGTTCAAAGTCGTCGCCATTCAATTCCTGGTGCATAGAAATATGTTAAGGGTGCAATGGATTTTGATGTAGCATTCTCAACACCGACGTTTTTGAGATTCCCGATTCTCGCGCAATTTGTCTGCTACTGATGTGCAGATTGGCCGCGACAGCAGCTGAAACACCTACTTGAGCATCATCATTTGTTGCAGGTCGTGGTTGACGTTCCACATGTGGCTGAGCACTTCCTGTTTGCTTAAATAAAGTAACTATCCGCCGAACGGTCCAGACAGTTAGATGATGTCGTCCACGATACCGAGCAGCATACATAGCACACGCCCGTTTGGCATTTTGATTACTATAGCCGTACATCAACACGATATCGACGTTTTCCGCAATTGGTAAACGGTCCATATTAACACGGGTAATGTATCACGAAGCAAATACCGTCCGCACTGGCGGAATGTTACATGATACCACGTTCTTATACTTTTTTGACTATTACAGCGCCATCTATCAAGAAGCGAAAAGAGTGGTCCAACTAATACATTCATATATCTTTACGTACTACACGTATATGCAATAAAAATGGGGGTGTCTATTTGAAAAACGCAGTTGATATCCGTTCTACCTATGGCAGCGCCATCTAGCGTGTCAACCATAGCGCCATCTGGTTTCCCTCTTCAAGCTAGACGTGTTTCGTTCTTTGCAGTTTTTTGGTTTGATGCTTATTTCGTGAGATATTTGGCCCAGGCACTATCAATGGACCACCCTGCATATGCAAATCGACCACCATTCCTACAATAAAATTCTATAACTAAAATAAATATTGTAATTTATAGGTTACGTAATGATGTGTCCACTGACACCAATTCTTATCATTTTTTAATTATATATCTTATTAACACCGACCTAATTGTGCTTGTAGTGCTTTTTCGTTCATATCGTAATTACTAGTGAACATAGATTAATAAATCGTTTCAGTAACAATTATATACTGCTTGATTTCATCAGAGGAATTGCGGAGAATGGTCTGGTTCCACATCCTTCGTCATATAAACTTAATATAATAGAACATTAAACAGCAACAATGTAATGTTCGTTGTATGTCTCAAAGGTGGCTGCTGTATAATGTCATTACCGGCCATATACAGTGCGTTTGCGGTCCATGGCGGCTGTCCTTCTGCTGCCTATAGATTCCCTGCCGGTAAGAACCAGTCGTTCGTTCGCGCTAGTTTTGTCATTGTCCATAGGCCGTCTCCATTCCTGCTTGTCGGAAAACGTTTCCAAACTTCTAGCTTTCTGTTCATATTTACTCAGACTCAAAACCCACTTACTCGTAAGTTTATGTTATGTTCCACTGCTGTTTCGGGATTCTCCCAAGATTCAGTACGCTACAGTCCTCTATTCTAAGCGCGTCCTTGACTGCTCAACAAACCATAACTTCACTACTGGCCATTAAAATTGCTACACCAAGAAGAAATGCAGATGATAAACGGGTATTCATTGGACAAATATATTATACTAGAACTGACATGTGATTACATTTTCACGCAATTTGGGTGCATAGGTCCTGAGAAATCAGTACCCAGAACAACCACCTCTGGTCGTAATAACGGCCTTGATACGCCTGGGCATTGAGTCAAACAGAGCTTGGATGACGTGTACAGGTACAGCTGCTCATGCAGCTTCAACACGATACCACAGTTCATCAAGAGTAGTGACTGGCGTATTGTGACGAGCCAGTTGCTCGGCCACCATTGACCAGACGTTTTCAATTGGTGAGAGGTCTGGAGAATGTGCTGGCCAGGGCAGCAGTCGAACATTTTCTGTATCCAGAAAGGCCCGTACAGGACCTGCAACATGCGGTCGTGCATTATCCTGCTACAATGTAGGGTTTCGCAGGGATCGAATGAGAGCCACGGCTCGTAACACATCTGAAATGTAACGTCCGCTGTTCAAAGTGCCGTCAATGCGAACAAGAGGTGACCGAGACGTGTAACCAATGGCACCCCATACCATCACGCCGGGTGATACGCCAGTATGTCGATGACGAATACACGCTTCCAATGTGCGTTCACCGCGATGTCGCCAAACACGTATGCGACCATCATGGTGCTGTAAACAGAACCTGAATTCATCCGAAAAAATGACGTTATGCCATTCGTGCACCCACGTTCGTCGTTGAGTACATCATCGCAGGCGCTCCTGACTGTGATGAAGCATCAAGGGTAACCGCAGCCATGGTCTCCGAGCTGAGAGTCGATGCTGCTGCTGCTGGTTGTTGTCTTGAAAACGTCCCCATCTGTTGACTCAGGGATCGAGACGTGGCTGCACGATCCGTTACAGCCATGCGGATAAGATGCCTGTCATCTCGACTGCTAGTGATACGAGGCCGTTGCGATCCAGCACGGCGTTCCGTATTACCCTCCTGAACCCACCGATTCCATATTCTGCTAACAGTATTGGATCTCGACCAATGCGAGCCGCAATGTCGCGATACGATAAACCGCAATCGCGATAGGCTACAATCCGACCTTTATCAAAGTCGGAAACGTTATAGTACACATTTCTCCTCCTTACACGAGGCATCACAACTACGTTTCAGCAGGCAACGCCGGTAAACTGCTGTTTGTGTATGAGAAATCGGTTGGAAACTTCCCTCGTGTCAGCACGTTGTAGGTGTAACCACCGGCGCCAACCTTGTGTTCAAAATGGTTCAAATGGCTCTGAGCACTATGGGACTTAACATCTGAGGTCATCAGTCCCCTAGGACTTAGAACTACTTAAACCTAACTTCAGGACATCACACACATCCATGCCCGATGCAGGATTCGAACCTGCGACCGTAGCAGCCAACCTTGTGTGAATGCTCTGAAAAGCTAATAATTTGCATATCACAGCATCTTCTTCCTGTCGGTTAAATTTCGCGTCTGTAGCACGTCATCTTCGTGGTGTAGAAATTTTAATGGACAGTAGTGTATATATCTTATTAACATCGACCTATTTTTGCTTCTAGCGCACTTTCGTTCATAACGTAATCAGAAGTGATCATAGATTAATAAATCGATTGAATAACAACTACATACTGGAGAATGATCTGGTTCCACACCCTTAGACATATAAACTTAATATCATACAACATTAAACAGCAACATTGTAATGGCTGCTGTATAATGTCAATATAGGTCACATACAGTGCGTTTGCGGTCCGTGGCGGCTGTCCTTCAGCCGCCTATAGATGCCCTGCCGGTGAAAACCAGTCGTTCGCTCGCGCTAGTTTTGTCATTGTCGATAGGCCGTCTCCATATCTGCTTATCGAAACCGTATCCAAGCTTCTAGTTTTCTGTTCATATTTACTCAGACTCAAAACCCACTTAGTCGTAACTTTGTGTTATGTTCCACTGCTGTCTCGGGGTTCTCCCAAGATTCGGTACGCTACAGTGCTCTATTGTACGCGCGTCCTTGACTGCTCAATAAACCTTAACTACTTGTTATGCTGAGTTCCAGCAAGGGATCTCTCCTGAGACTCGTTAAGTTACAATAGAGCCAGGAGGAAGTGAGGTTGTGAGTAAGTTAAAAAAGAAGAAAGAACCTGGACCTTCGTATCTAAGAGTATTGTTGTTGTTGTTGTTGTTGTTGTTGTAGTCTTCAGTCCAGAGACTGGTTTGATGCAGCTCTCCATGCTCGTCTATTCTGTGCAAGCTTCTTCATCTCCCACTACCTACTGCAACCTACATCCTTCTGTTTCTGTTTAGTGTATTCATCCCCTGGTCCCCCTGTATGATTTTTACCCTCCACCCTGCCCTCCAGCACTAAATTGGTGATCCCTTGAAGCCTCAGAATACGTCCCACCAACCGATCCCTTCTTCTAGTCAAGTTGTGCCACAAATTCCTCTTCTCCCCAATTCTGTTCAATACCTCCTCATTAGTTATGTGATCTACCCATCTAATCTTCAGCATTTTTCTGTAGCACCACATTTCGAAAGCTTCTATTCTCTTTTTGTCTAAACTATTTATCGTCCATGTTTCACTTCCATACATGGCTACACTCCACACAAATACTTTCAGAAACGACTTCCTGACACTTAAATCTATACTCGATGTTAACAAATTTCTCTTCTTCAGAAACGCTTCCCTCGCCATTGCCAGTGTATTATATATATATATATATATATATATATATATATATATATATATATATATAAAACGGAGTGACAGTGGTACCAAGAGAACCTTTCGCCACACACCGTGAGACAGGTTGCCGAGTACAGATATGGAGGGAAAAGATGACGTGTGGTGAGGATAGCGCCATTTCACGTAGTTGCAGAACGCGTCGCAGTCGCGTCTGCCGGGCTGCAGCAGCTAGACGCGTTTCGCCGTGCCCTCCCTGCAATTACCGCCGCCCGAGGTAGAGGTAGCGCCCGTCACAGCTGGTCGATCGCCGCCGGCCGCGTTAACCCGCCCCCAATAAAAGCCAATCGCTTTAACGCGTCCAGCTCGGGGTAGTGGGTAGGGAGGGTGGGTGGGGGGAGGAAGGGAGGCGAGACTCGCCTTAATATTAACTGCAGCGGCTCTCCGCTCGCCCATCGCCAAATTGCTTCCCGCGCGGGGCCCGCGGGCACAATAAAATGTTTATTGGGGGTGCCGGCGCGGCCTCGCTGATTTGTTGCTGTCAACCCGGTTACGAGCGCCACCCCCGCGCGTAAATTTCTGTTTAAAACGACGACGAAAAAATGGCGGCGGGCGGTGCGACGGCCAACAGAAGTCGGCCACCAATCACGGCCATCAAAGTTTAAACCGTGCAGCCGGCCCGCGTTATTATAGACCGCACGAGGGGAGCGACGCGCGCGCAATCTCGCGGCCGCGCGTAAAACATAAGCCGGCGACGCGACCCCTGCTCCTCTCCGGGCGCCGGGGACAGAGTTATGAAATACTTTAAAATCACTCAGCTCCGCGGGTGAAACACGAGCCCTCGAATGCCTCGTGACATTTCATTGCGTTACTAACTTTTCAGTCAAAAATGAAATTTTAACTGAATTCGTAATCTTGGTAATACTTTATTCATGTACAGACACACACACACACACACACACACACACACACACGCACACGCACACGAAAAGTGACAGTACAGCAGGAGCTTCGCATGTACTGTACGGGGTAGCGCAGTGGTTACCACGCTGGACTCGGATTTGTAAGAAGGACGGTTCAAATCCGCGTCCGGCCATCTTGATTTGGGTTCCTCATGATTTCCCTAAATCTCGTAAGGCCATTTCGGGAATGGTTGCTTCAAAAGGATAAGGTCAATTTCCTTCTCCATCTACCGAATGGGGTAATGTAGTAGTTCGCACGCTGGACTTGGATTCGGAAGAAGGATGGTTCAAAACCACGTCCGGCCATCCTGATTTAGGTTCATGATTTCCCTAAATCTCTTGAGCCAATTTCGGGAATGGTTCCTTCAAAAAGATAGGGCCGATTTCCTTCTCCATCTACCGAATGGGGTAGCGCAGTGGTTAGCACGCTGGACTTGGATTCGGAAGGACGGTTCAAACCTGCGTCTGGCCATCTTGATTTAGGTTCATCATGATTTCCCTAAATTGTTTAAGGCAATTTCTGGAATGGTTGTTTCAAAAGGATATTGCCGATTTCCTTCCTCATCTACCAAACGGGGTAGCGCAGTGGTTAACACACTGGACTCGGATTAGAAGAAGGACGGTTCAAACCCAGGTCCAGCCATCCTGGTTTAGGTTCTTCATGATTTACCTAAATCTCTTAAGGTAATTTCTGGAATGGTTCCTTCAAAAACATAAGGCCGGATTCATTCTCCATCTACCGAATGGGGTAGCGCAGTAGTTAGCACGCTGGACTTGGATTCGGAAGAAAGACGGTTCAAACCTGCGTCCGGCTATCTTGATTTAGGTTCCTCGTGATTTCCCTAAATCTCTTAAGGCAATTTCGGGAATGGTTGCTTCAAAAGGATAAGGCTGATTTCCTTCTCCATCTACCGAATGGGGTAGTGCAGTGGTTAACACACTGGACTCGGATTAGAAGAAGGACGGTTCAAACCCAGGTCCAGCCATCCTGGTTTAGGTTCTTCATGATTTCCCTAAATCTCTTAAGGCAATTTCTGGAATGGTTCCTTCAACAGGATACGGCCGATTTCCTTCTCCATCTTTCCTTAATCCGGACATGTGCTGCGTCCCTATTGACCTCATCGTCAACGAGATGTAAAACACTAATTTCCTCCTCAGCCTCGCACACACGTCTTGGGCAGGACAGTCTTCAAGTCTTAAGCGCAAATTGTCACAAACAATTACCAACTTCAATCACTTACTGGTGAGCTTCAAATCTACAGATAAAAATAAAACATTAATACGAGGGGTGTTTGAAAAGTACGTACAAAGTCCGAGAGATGACACCACCGGCGCGTATCGAGGTCATGCTTAGTTAGTAGCATCTTTGGAAAGAACGCACATCAAGTTTCAGCCATGTTGGTCTATTTCTTTGTGTTTGGCATTCGTGTGAATCAAGGAAGCCGAGTGATTGTCAAATGGACGAAAAAGAATTTTGTGTGGTGATTAAACATCACTTTATGAAAGGCAAAACGCCTCAGGAGACTAAAGAGAAGCTTGATAAAAGTTACGGTGACTCTGCACTTTCGATTAGAGCAGTTTATAAGTGCTTTCAAAATTTTCGGAGTGTCCATGTGGGCACAAGTGATGCTGAACGTTCTGGACGCCCTATGGAGGTTATGACTTCAGAAATCATTAATAAAATCCATGATATGGTGATGGATGACAGAAGAGTTAAGGTGCATGAGTTTGCTAGTGCTGTGTGCATCTCGAATGAACGGGTACATAATATTTTGCACAAACATTTGGACATGAGAAAACTGTTCGCAAGATGGGTTCCGCAATTGCTCACACTTGACCAAAAACGGAATCGAGTGAAGTGTTGGAAAGATGGTATGCAGCTGTTGAGGAAGAATCCGCAGGACTTTTAAGAGTAGTTTCGTCACTGTGGATGAAACATGAATACATTGCTATACTCCTGAGACCAAACAACCATCTAAACAATGGGTTGCCAAGGGAGAATCTGCACCAAAAAAGGCAAAGACCATTGCTTCGGCCGGAAAGGTTATGACGACTGTCTTTTGGGATTCGCAAGGGATAATCCTCATCGACTATCTGGAAAACGGTAAAACTATTACATGTGTGTATTATTCATCGTTACTGGACCGTTTCAAAACCGAGCTGCAAGAAAAACGCCGGCGATTGGACGGCAAAAAAGTGCTTTTCCATCACGACATTGCACCAGCACGCACCTCAGCAGTATTAATGGAAATAGGATTCCATCTGATTTCACATCCCCCATATTCTCCAGACTTGGTTCCCTCAGACTACTATTTGTTCCCCAATTTGAAGAAATGGCTGGCGGTACAAAGATTTTATTCAAGCGAGGAGGTAATTGTAGCAGCTAATAGCTATTTTGCAGACTTGGACAATTCCTATTATTCGAAAGGGATCAACAAATTATAATAGCGTTGGACGAAGTGTGTAACTCTAATAGGAGACTATATCTAAAAATAAAAAAGGTTTACCGGAAACACGTAAGTAGTTTTTTATCTTTGCACCGGCTTTTCAAACGCAAGTATCTATTTAAATGGGTAAAGTACACTGAAATTATTTGAACTTTTTTTTAAAAAGCTGTTCATGAATAATCACAAGTCACAACTTCTTAAAAGTCTAAAAGAACGCAGTCATCTTTACGTGTTATAGATTAGTCCCCCAACGCGTTTTTCTGTCTCTGAGTTAGGGCTTATCTCAGGAAGTATTGTAGGAAATCTGATACGGTTTTCCACGCCAATTAAGTCGTCCGGTCGTAGATACTTAGTGCTACCCGTGTGAAGCCAGGGTGGGTCGCCAGTAAGCTATAAAATAACAGGGATAGCTCTATACCAGATATATGGATCTTAAACAATGAGAGCACTTAATGCTTCTCCGAATAAACGGGCGCGGTAGCTCTTTTCCATAGCGAGAACTTGCGTCTCGGAGAATTTTATTATGTGGTCTGACTCACACAGCCGATTTCATCATCCATCCCAACCTGCAACACTGCGCCTGATTATCCCAGCATAGACGTATCCCCATGTGCACGGTATGCGACATTGTGATAAAAGTGATATAATGAAGTTGGAGAACAGTGTAAAAGAAGTGTAGGCCTACAGTAAAGAGGCCGGACACTTCTTTTTTTTTTTTAAAAAATTGGAATCACTGGTGAATAGCGTTTGGGATGCTCGAGCAAGAAGAGCTGTGACAATTTTTATCAAAGATCGTGTTTAGTCCAGGTGCGTGGGAAATCACACTCACGATCCATCTTCAATAGAAAAATAGGTAGGAAATCGGTAGCAAATGCAGTAAAAAAGAAAGGTTAAGTGAGTGTGAAATAGGGAAGTGTCTTCATTACTGCTCCTCCGTAATTTAATTGAAACAAGAAGATGTAGAAGATGCGTTCCAGGTCTAATGAGCATCATGTCGCGAGATCCTTTACTCACGCACTTCGCTGTTCGCCGCATAAAAGATTGTATTCGCGAGGGAAACGAGTTACTCTCACCTTGTACTTGAGCAGACGAGACCCCTGTGCTGCCAATACAAATATTGTTCGGTCTAACAAAAAGGTGTGTTCTGTCTTCCTGTTGCTATAATAATATCTTCATTGTTTCACTTAGTCCTGTTAATTTGGTGATTGTGTCGATGATAGGAAGGCTACCACATGTCAAGTTGATACCGGAAATATAAATTCTAGGACTATTCTTTTTTGTTCTGTGTAGCGCTTTTGGTTACAGTTCAACATCTTTGCTGAAGATCACATGCCACTTCAGTCTTGCCACGTGCTCCACCACATTACCTACTGGGTGCTGTCTATACTCAAGTACTATAGTTGGATTTAACTTGTTGGTTTACGGTGTGGTCCTTGTTAATGGTTCTGATTTGTCATGCATCTGATTAATGAAGTCACATTGTAAGTATACAGTAAGCCAAGAATAGTGATTAGTACATTATAATTGTTTTCGTAGTTTGTAAAAGTGGCTAATTTTTTACCTTTTGTCGTGGTAGGAAGATACTTGACGACGGTCCGTTTCTGACCGAAATTGGTTGTTTAATAAAGTAACAACACAGATATGTGCAAACTATGATTTTCCAAAAGCTTTTGCTTCATTCCTGTGTCATTTAGGGCATTTGAGATAATAATTTACCTTTTGATAATATTTATGGAACATTCTGTCGGTTCTTGGACGAATACACAGTATCAATGTTCTGCAATAATTACTGCAGAACATTAATGCTGTGTATTCAGGTTATTAATTTACCTTTCCTTAAATACGTAAATGTGTCTTAATCTGTAAAAAAAACTGTATGTGTGTATTTCCCACACCTCCTTCTAAACGCTGGATCGATTGCAATCAGACTCGGTACACAAATCATTTGCTGTCTGGAAAGAAGTGCTATGGGCTTGACAGCCACCTACTTCTCATAGGGAGGGGGCGGGGAGGGATGGAAGTAAAAGACGGGTGACATAGGAGCATAGCTCAGGAACGTGGTAAGTTCCTATGGGACCAAACTGCTAAGGTCATCGGTCCCTAGGTTTGCACACTACTTAATCTAACTTAAGAAAACTTATGCTAAGGACAACACACACACACACACACACACACACACACACACACACACATGTCCGATGGAGGACTCGAACCTCCGACGGGGGGAGCCTCAAACAGCACGGCTACCCCGCGCGGCTGCTGGACTAATTTCACCCAAATTTCGTATGTACAAGACTCAATATTTGTTTTAAAATACCATGAGAGTTAGAAACCCCTACAACCCTTAGGAATGGGGACGGGAATGAGAAAGGAGAATAATGCTCGAAAACAGACGAAATAAGGGTGCAGATATGACTGAAATGTATCAAATGAGTATGAAATACATTTGCCTTCTGTGTACATAGGTGAAGCTGAGGACAAAAGACTAGTTTTGTAATAAAAATTTAATAGTAGTTGTTAGTATCATACTGGCACTCTCCTGCAATATAGCTTACTGATGTATCGTAGGAGAGTGCCAATATTAAAGTGATGTATTGTGGGGAGTGGTCAAGAGAAAATCACACTTGCACTGCTAACTGCAGAGTCCGTTTGTTGGCGGTAAGGGCAGTTTTTGGCAAGTTTAAGAGTTCGTATGTTGACCAGGTACAAGTTTCGTAGTTAGTGTGAGACGGAAGATGTAACACCTTCAGTGTCATTGGAATACGTTGCGAACATTGTTAACACTGCCTCTACTGCATCTTCTGATGCTCAACATCTGACCGGTTGGTCCTTGTTCGTGTTTGAGCGGCAGTCAGCGATAGTATCACGTACTCGTACCTATGGGCAGAAGGAGAATTTAGCAACTTCTGCCGCGCGGGATTAGCCGATCGGTCTGGGGCGCTGCAGTCATGGACTGTGTGGCTGATCCCGGCGGAGGTTCGAGTAATCCCTCGGGCAAGGGTGTGTGTGTTTGTCCTTAGGATAATTTAGGTTAAGTAGTGTGTAAGCTTAGGGACTGATGACCTTAGCAGTAAAGTCCCATAAGACCTCACACACATTTGAACATTTGAACATTTTTAGCATCTTCCCGTATGGCTTCCCCCGTAAGCCTCAGCACAGCCTCACCTATTGGACCAGGAGTCGATTTTCCTGCCTGGTCCAGAGGAGCACAGAGGGTAGATTAGAGCCAGTATGTTTGCGTGGAGGTCTCGTACGAGACATAAGAGGCTCTGCCGTCTGCTATTCTACGCAATGGATGTATCTGGCTACATGAATGTCCAACTAACCCACTACAATGGAGCACCTCTGACCGTATCCAAACTACTTGGCAAGCAAAACTGTAGCAATGTGTTTGCAGTGGGCTATGATTTTACCGAAAGTAAACAGTGTGCGTGATAGTTTGTGTGTTTGTAAACTTCTGTGTAACGGAGAAAACAAAATATCTGTATGTAGAAGCAGTGGATCTATGAGACTCTGTATGTAATCAAGATAGTCTGTTAGCAAGGTCATCTCCAAGGACAGGCGCCAATACCCTAGCAGTTGTGTGACTTGATAAGACCTATAGAGGTCAACTTTTAATATGATGACTATTATCTTTACACTTTCTTTGAAAAAAGCTGACTTGTACTACACCATTCCACATCATCCCTTAATTAATGCGCTTTTAAATGTTGGGTATAGCACTCCAGAGGCAATATGTACTCTCTTCAAAGTTAGTAGCGACTCGGCGAGAGATATATTACATGGGAGAACATCTGATTCCATTAAGACTTGCAACACAGCTACTATAATTCGTTGCATGCACCCATATTTCACATTACAGTGATTTATTGGATACCTGTACTTAGGACAAGCAGTATATGCTGGAAGTAATCGGAATTTGTAACAGCACCTCTGGAGCTTTAATATAAGTACCACATACAACATGTGTATTTTAATAAAGGGCTCATGAAGCTTCTAAGCTATACATCAAATTACATAGTGCATGTGTTGAGTAAACTATGTAAGCAGATGCTTTCAAATAAGGAGAGAGGTGACATCACATAAAGGATTGCAAGCATGAATTAGGTACGGGTATGCTTCTCTAACAAGGAAACCTCCCCTTCGCACCCCCCTCAGATTTAGTTGGCACTGTGGATAGGCCTTGAAAAACTGAACACAGATCAATCGAGAAAACAGGAAGAAGTTGTGTGGAACTATGAAAAAAATAAGTAAAATATACTAACTGAGTAGTCCATGCGAAGATACGCAACATCAAGGACAATGGGAGTTAAGGAGCGCCGTGGTCCCATGCTTAGCGATAGCAGCTACGGAACGAGAGGTTCTAGGTTCAAATTTTCCCTCGAGTGCAAAGTTTAATATTTTATTTTCAGTTCATGTGACAAATTCTTACGTTTTCATCACTTTTTTGGGAGTGATTATCACATCCACAAGAAAACCTAAATCGGGCAAAGTAGAAGAATCTTTTTACCCATTCGCTAAGTGTACAAGTTAGGTGGGTCGACAACATATTCCTGTCATGTGACGCACATGCCATCACCAGTGTCGTATAGAATATATCAGACGTGTTTTCCTGTGGAGGACTCGGTTGACCTATGACCTTGCGGTCAAATGTTTTTGGTTCCCATTGGAGAGGCACGTCCTTTCGTCTACTAATCGCACGGTTTTGCGGTGCGGTCGCAAAACACAGACACTAAACTTATTACAGTGAACAGAGACGTCAATGAACGAACGGACAAATCATAACTTTGCGAAAATAAAGAAAGTAAGATTTTCAGTCGAGGGAAGACTTGAACCAAGGACCTTTCGTTCCGCAGCTACTCACTCTAACCACGGGACCACGGCACTCCTGAGCTTATATTATCCTTAGTGTTGCCTATCATGCACATAGACTACTCAGTTTGTATATTTTACTTATTTTTTTCATAGTTCCACACAACTTCTTCCTGTTTTCTCGATTGATCTGTGTTCAGTTTTTCAAGGCCTATCCACTATGCCAACTTATAACTAAATCTGAGGGGGGTGCGATGGGGAGGTTCCCTTGTAAGTAAGCATCAGAATACTTTGCCAGTAAGTCAGTGATTCTAGTGTGGGATCAAAATCATCAATAACGTTGCATGTGGACTGGGGTTTTGCAGTATTAAACAAGGTCATAGATGATGTGGCTGTCTATAAGAAGATAGTAATGCCAGAAAGTTGTAACGAATTACAGAGGGATGGATTATTGCTACAGGAACTGGATGGAGGTAAATGTAACTAATGTACATAAATAGATGAAGAGACTGGCTACTGTTCTATTACACTATTAGTAATAAATCACTGGCTTGGGCAAAATACCTAGGAGTAACAACATCGATCGACCTAGATCGCGTTAGACAAATAGCAGGAATAGCAGATGGCACGCTGATGGGGTGTTTTCCACGAAAGAAGCGGGTAGTATTAAGCTTCTATTTATAACTACGGTGTTTGAGTCCACACACAAAGAAACATTAGTGAAGTTGAGGGAAGTTACGGACACAAGTCTTGCGACTGACTGACGCCGGATCAGAAACAAAGATCCGATCTATAGCCTATCACAGTGGTCTACGCTGCGGTGCCTGGGGGATTCCTAATAACCACGCACAAGCGTGGTCTCTAGGCCTACGCCGCAGAATTAAAGTAGATCCGACCTACAGCTTTCGTGGAACGATGATCACTGTACTGTAATGTGGATATGGCGTGCGTTTCATCTGACATGCGGTGCAGACCTGGATGCCATCGTCCCTGGTGGCATAAATTTCACCGAAAGTGGCATGTTCCCTAGTAGAAAGTACTTAAAGGCGCTTCTGCCTATTACAGAGCCATTTCGTGATAACGTTGTGGTGGTTAAAATCTGTGAAAAAGTCGACTGTCAAGAATAACACTAACTGCTGTAAAATCCCCAGGAGTAACCGACCTAAAGTGAATCAAAAATACCTACTACTACGTGCATGTGCGCTACCTATATAGGAGAAGATATACGATACTCTAACCGAAATCTGAATTAAAAGTCATACCAGTCTCCAACAACGTTTGCGAGAAAATAAAAATGAGAAACGCGTATGTTACCACCTCGCAGATCACAAGAGAGATAGGATACGTACAGAGGCGTACAAATTTTTTTCCTCGTTCAGTGATTGTCTGGTATAGGGAAGAAGATCGATAACACTGTTAGATGTATCCTTCACCTTGCACTGTACAGCAGATTGTGGAGTGTGTGTTTAGTAGTAGTCTGTTGTATAGCAGGGATGCAATAGCTGTAGGGTATATCGATATGCAGAGGAATGACGACTGAAGCTTCAATATTGCAAAACAATTGCTCTAAGCACTATGGGACTTAACATCTGAGGTCATCAGTCCCCTAGAACTTAGAACTACTTACACCTAACTAACCTAAGGACATCACACACATCCATGCCCGAGGCAGGATTCGAACCTGCGACCGTAGGGGTCGCGCGGTTCCAGACTGAAGCGCCTAGAGCCGCTCGGCCACAACGGCCGGCTTAAATATTGGAACTAAATAGGTAAAGAGACCTGCTACTGTTATACTCGTATTACGTTGTTGACTACATATGACTAGGAAAAGCAAAAATCCTAAAATATTTGGAACACTTCTTCGAATGGTTTTTAAAGTATAACTCTTCAACATACGACCCTTGCCAGGTCAGACTGACAGAACATCCAATGGAACCACCTACAATTCTGATTTAAAGTACACTCCTGGAAATGGAAAAAAGAACACATTGACACCGGTGTGTCAGACCCACCATACTTGCTCCGGACACTGCGAGAGGGCTGTACAAGCAATGATCACACGCACGGCACAGCGGACACACCAGGAACCGCGGTGTTGGCCGTCGAATGGCGCTAGCTGCGCAGCATTTGTGCACCGCCGCCGTCAGTGTCAGCCAGTTTGCCGTCGCATACGGAGCTCCATCGCAGTCTTTAACACTGGTAGCATGCCGCGACAGCGTGGACGTGAACCGTATGTGCAGTTGACGGACTTTGAGCGAGGGCGTATAGTGGGCATGCGGGAGGCCAGGTGGACGTACCGCCGAATTGCTCAACACGTGGGGCGTGAGGTCTCCACAGCACATCGATGTTGTCGCCAGTGGTCGGCGGAAGATGCACGTGCCCGTCGACCTGGGACCGGACCGCAGCGACGCACGGATGCACGCCAAGACCGTAGGATCGTACGCAGTGCCGTAGGGGACCGCACCGCCACTTCCCAGCAAATTAGGGACACTGTTGCTCCTGGGGTATCGGCGAGGACCATTCGCAACCGTCTGCATGAAGCTGGGCTACGGTCCCGCACACCGTTAGGCCGTCTTCCGCTCACGCCCCAACATCGTGCAGCCCGCCTCCAGTGGTGTCGCGACAGGCGTGAATGGAGGGACGAATGGAGACGTGTCGTCTTCAGCGATGAGAGTCGCTTCTGCCTTGGTGCCAATGATGGTCGTATGCGTGTTTGGCGCCGTGTAGGTGAGCGCCACAATCAGGACTGCATACGACCGAGGCACACAGGGCCAACACCCGGCATCATGGTGTGTGGGGCGATCTCCTACACTGGCCGTACACCACTGGTGATCGTCGAGGGGACACTGAATAGTGCACGGTACATCCAAACCGTCATCGAACCCATCGTTCTACCATTCCTAGACCGGCAAGGGAACTTGCTGTTCCAACAGGACAGTGCACGTCCGCATGTATCCCGTGCCACCCAACGTGCTCTAGAAGGTGTAAGTCAACTACCCTGGCCAGCAAGATCTCCGGATCTGTCCCCCATTGAGCATGTTTGGGACTGGATGAAGCGTCGTCTCACGCGGTCTGCACGTCCAGCACGAACGCTGGTCCAACTGAGGCGCCAGGTGGAAATGGCATGGCAAGCCGTTCCACAGGACTACATCCAGCATCTCTACGATCGTCTCCATGGGAGAATAGCAGCCTGCATTGCTGCGAATGGTGGATATACACTGTACTAGTGCCGACATTGTGCATGCTCTGTTGCCTGTGTCTATGTGCCTGTGGTTCTGTCAGTGTGATCATGTGATGTATCTGACCCCAGGAATGTGTCAATAAAGTTTCCCCTTCCTGGGACAATGAATTCACGGTGTTCTTATTTCAATTTCCAGGAGTGTAATTGTGCTAAAGACAAGGTGAGCAGATTTTCGTGTGCTGACTGCAGCACAGAAATTTCAGATCTTGGTTACTGTTAGGAGTGCCATATTGATTCTAAAATAATTTAAACATTTGTAGTAGATGTACAAATACTTTTGATCACATAATTTATGTAGACTGCACTTGGCAAAGAATGAGAGAATTCCACTCAAATAAGCTTCATAATTCTACTGCTCCACCGCTATAGCCGGCTTGCTGAGACTCATCTTATCTGGTAGTGGGAGTTAGCGGAAAGCATGACCTCCAACCATACCGGGGCCTGCGCAGGCTAAGGTGGCCGGTCGGCAGCTTGGAGCGCTCTCATCAGCGCATTTCCAGTGTCCACTCCGACACATTGTGGTCGGTAGCTGCGGCACTTAACGCTATAGTTTTTTATATATACACCAAAAAAAGTTTTGGATCACCTCGGTTCCGAGACTTCCGGAACGTGCATAGAAAATTGAAATAGAGATCAACCCTTTCCGCTCTTTTTATTGCCCATAAAACCAAACATTGCATTTTGTACCACCAAAAAGCGAGACCTTCAGAGGTGGTGGTCCAGATTGCTGTACACACCGGTACCTCTAATACCCAGAAGCACGTCCTCTTACATTGATGCGTGCCTGTATTCGTCGTGGCATACTATCCACAACTTCATCAAAGCACTGTTGGTCAAGATCGTCCCACTCCTCAGCGGCGATTCGGCGTAGATCCCTCAGAGTGGTTGGTGGGTCACGTCCTCCATAAACAGCCGCTTTCAATCTATCCCAAGCATGTTCGATAGCGTTCATGTCTGGACAACATGCTGGCCACTCTAGTCGAACGATGTCGTTATCCTGCAGGAAGTCATACACTAAATTTGGGCGATGGGGGCGCGAATTGTCGCCCATGAAGACGAATGTCTCTCCAATGTGCTGCCGATATGGTTGCATTGTCGGTCGGAGGATGGATATTCACGTGTCGTACAGCCGCTACGGCGCCTTTCATGACCACCAGCAGCGTACGTCGGCCCCACATAATGGCACCCCAAAACAGCAGGGAACCTCCACCTTGCTGCACTCGCTGGACAGTGTATCTAAGGCGTTCAGCCTGACCTGTTTGCCTCCAAACACGTTTCCGACTATTTTCTGGTTGAAAGCACATGCGACACTCGTCAGTGAAGAGAACGTGATGCCAATCCTGAGCGGTCCATTCGGAATGTTGTTGGGCCCCCCTGTACCGCGGTGCATGGTGTCGTGGTTGCAAAGATGGACTTCACTATGGACGTCGGGAGTGAAGTTGCGCATCATGCAGCCTACTGAGCACAGTTTGTGTCGTAACACGACGTCCTGTGGCTACACGAAAAGCGTTATTCATCATGGTGGCGTTGCTGTCAGGGTTCATCCGAGCCATAATTCGTAGGTGGCGGTCATCCACGACAGTAGTAGCCCTTGGGCGGCCTGAACGAGACATGTCATCGACAGTTCCTGTTTCTCTGTATCTCCTCCATGTCCGAACAATATCGCTTTGGTTCACTCCGAGACGCCTCGACACTTCCCTTGTTGAGAGCCCTTCCTGGCACAAAGTAATAACGCGTACGTGATCAAACCGCGGTACTGGCCGTCTACGCATGGTTGAAGTACAGACAACACGAGCCGTATACCTCCTTCCTGGTGGAATGACTGATCGGTTGTCGGACCCCCTCCGTCTAATAGGCGCAGGTCATGCATGGTTGTTTACACCTTGGGCGGGTTTAGTGACATCTCTGAAGAGTCAAAGGGACTGTGTCTGTGATACAGTATCCACAGTCAACGTGTATCTTCAGGAATTCTGGGAACCGGGGTGATGCTAAACTTTTTTTTATGTGTGTAGTTAAGATTGTCGTAACCGATCCGTTCCTTCCATGTATCCTACATTGGTGGTACAGCGTGAGTTAATAAAAACAATGGCAGTAGTTTGTAACTAGGGGCTATCAGCATAAACCTTTACTGATGTCCTGTGTGTGTGTGTGTGTGTGTGTGTGTGTGTGTGTGTGAGAGAGAGAGAGAGAGAGAGAGAGAGAGAGAGAGTGAGAGAGAGAAGAAGTGTGTGTGTGTGTGTGTGTGTGAGAGAGAGAGAGAGAGAGAGAGAGAGAGAGAGAGAGAGAGAGGAAGGGGGTGAGAGGGAGGACGAGTGGGAGAAACCTGTTGTACACTTGTTACATGTGGTTCTGTGTGTGTAACAGTGAGGTTCCACGGCAGCGGCAGGAGATGAGTTGAGTTGTCTGCATGGCTGATGCTGGGTCACGTGAGGTGTGAGGTCCGGTCGTCGTGCTGACACTGGAGCGCAGCGCTGCACTGGCAGGCGACATAGCCTGCTGCCTGCTGAAGCACTCTTCGATGTGAGTGTGGGGGCACTCGACGGTGTGGTGTTTCCTTATATAAAGATACTGCAATTACTCTTATCGTGTTCCAGCAATAGTGTCAGTTGCTTAAACATTGGGTATACCTACTACCTGTGCTGATAATCTTGTCTGATCGAGCTGCAGTTCCTTACTTTTTTAAAAGTTCCCGCTTCATTTCTAATAAACAGATAGTTGGATGACCTTGAAAAGTAGCTGCAACTAGATATGCGAAAGCATAACAACTCTCATTTCTTACCTATACTGTGTCACAGTGTGTGGCTTATCATGGATCATGTGGTATTCGACGCTCTGACAATTCTCTCTAGCATGTCTTCAGGTGTAGTTGAAATGTCTGTATAAACAATGTCTATAACCACAGTGGCAAGACCTCCAATTTCCATTTCCTCCTTAGTATGTTTCCGATGCGTTAAAGATCCATTTGTTCTCAATTTATCATACACATGTTTGAATGTACGACGTGTAGGGTGCGTACGTTGAGGATATCTTTCAGCGTATAAGACTCTAGCTCTCACTGAATTTCGTTGGCATTCTCCGTAAATGAGAAGCATATCGACTTGTTCTTCGAAGGAATACATCATTCACATTCGCTTGATTCGACGATACTAGTCTTACCGTTCCTTTTAGTGTTGTATTGCGAAACCGTCGCATGGTGTTTACATTTCAATGGTACATGAGATGGATACACCGTATTCGGCTAATATTTACTAGCTGCACTATATACGAGACAGAACTGTCAGAACATGTGCTTCGATAAGTGACGAAGTGATAAGGAATACCACTCAATTTATGATAAGAAGATTGCAGCACTGCACTGATACCAACGGTCATCACTTCGAACACCTTCTGTAAATGGACGTTCATGCCACCTTTGTGACCTTCGTTGACCTTCAAAGACATTACTGTTATACATCATTGGATTCGTCAAGATATCCGCTAACCGAAAATAAGTACCAAACTATAGCATCCTATTTAAAAAAAAAGTTGACCTTCATTTCTCTGACGCAACCCCACCTAGCAACAAAAAACTAACGTCATATTATGGCTCCTGTTCTCCCATGCAACATTTGTCCCACAAATTTTTCAGCTACTATCATAATTTCGGAGTTATTCTAGGTGGAAATAGTTAGTGACTCGCCGTGTATAGGCGTTGCCGCCCGTAGCGCCATATTCAGTCTGTTTACATATCTCTGTATTTGAATACGCGTGCCTATACCAGTTTCTTTGGAGCTTCAGTGTATAATAAGTGCCGGCCGAAATGGCCGTGCGGTTAAAGGCGCTGCAGTCTGGAACCGCAAGACCGCTACGGTCGCAGGTTCGAATCCTGCCTCGGGCATGGATGTTTGTGATGTTCTTAGGTTAGTTAGGTTTAACAAGTTCTAGGGGACTAATGACCTCAGCAGTTGAGTCCCATAGTGCTCAGAGCCATTTTAACCATTTTTGTATAATAAGTAATGGCGATAAAAGTGATACGTCGTTAATTGTAGTAGTTGCGTAATAATTACATAAATTACGCTAAATGCTTAATAAATTGTGAGCGTTCATGAAAACAAAGTGATAAGAATGCTAGGCTATTTGGTTGACCTATAGAGAACAATGGACCCCTTGCCTCAGGGAGGGGGCAGCGGGAGGGGGCAGGACATCGAACAAGGAGGGCATTGATCTGTGACCTTGAAGATAAGTAACACAGCTGCCAGGACATTGACCCCTTTCCTTGAAGATAAGGAGATGGCCTTGACCATACATAGTCTTGGTATGTTAGTAGTAAAGAAGCAATAAATTAAAAGGTCATACGTGATGCTGAAGTGTTACTGCATGAACAGTAAAAATGTAAGTAGAGTAAGCGATAAAGTTTTCTCCTTTCAACATTTTGTGAAGATGTAGCAAGTTTCACACAGGCGTGGTTTCATAAAAGTTTGGAATTATACGTAAAGTTTGTTGGAAGTCGCTAGGTACTCTCATCCTCAAATACTGGATGCATTATCTGCGTGCACTGAGTTACGCTTTCTCAGGCCATACACACACACACACGCACACACACACACACACACACACATTTTCTAACTGTACTACTTGCCGTTTTTTGTTAAAACTTAAATATAAGTTTATATCTCTTAATGAGTAGATTATGACATGTTTAAATTTGGACAGAAATTATATAACATCTAAAATCAAATTTTTGTCGTTCCTGGAAGCCATTAGATAGGCAACCTACAACTGGTATTATGCATCCTGTACTGGGATAGGGTTAGTAACTTAGACTTGTCAGATGTGGAACATTTTAGTTTAACAAAATGCTCCTTTACATACCTTAATTACAGTGTTTTTTTAGCTGTAAGATGACTAATTTATACATGAAAAATTCATCTTTTGGGTAGAAATTATCATATTTTTGATGCTATTTGGCAAGTGACTAAAGATTTTTGTGCCATCATAATTCACTTCCTTCCATGCCAAAGTTAGATTTAATCCAAAGTAGTGAAGGTCAGCCTTTCTGCTAGTGTTGAAGCTTTGCACATTGCTCCTTCCTTTGAACTGAGATGGGCTATTACTAACAAATATAACAAATTTCATATAAAAGCTACTGTGAACATCCCTTGTTCCTTAAATAAATAACTGCAAGTCATCTTGACCGAGCTCCAGCTATTATTCTGATTACACGTTTTTGTGTGATGAATACATTTTTCGTTAACGATGAATTACCCTAAAATATGATTTCATACGAAAGCAGTGAATCAAAAACGGCACAGTAAGCTAATTTACTTATATGTCTATCGCCAAAATTTTTGATAACCCTAACAGAAATATGAGCTGAACTGAAACCTTTCAGCAGATCGTCAATGTGTTTCTGCCCACTCAATCTCTCATCAGTTCACACACCCAAATATTTGGAATAGTCTGCCTTAGTTACAGCCTTCTGTTCAAACTCAATATTTATTAATGGTGTTCTGCAACTTGATGATGGACCATTTCCAGAGATCCCACTTAACAGTTTTATGAAAGATATTATTCACAATTCCCTCAGCTAATTATCATACTTGTATCATCATCAAAATGAATCAGCTTCGCATCTACGTGAAAACAGAGTGCCAAGTCATTAATATATTTTAAGAAGAATAAAAGACCCAAGACTGAACCTTGTGGGATCTCATTCTTCAGTTTGAGAAATCAACTGATTTTTGTGCATTATATGAACCATTTATTTCAACTTTCTGCACTCTTCCAGCTAAATATGAATTAAAACATTTGTGTACTGTCCCATGCGTACCACAATACTTAACCTTATGTTGAAGAATTCCATGATTAACACAACACAAACCTTTGAGAGATCGCTAAAATCCCAGTTGGTGACGCTCGGTTATTCGAAGCATTTAATATTTGATCAGTGAAAGCAGATATAGCATTTTCTGTTGAAAATCCTTTCTGAAAACTTATTTGTCATTTTTTAGTATTTTATTTTTGCGACTCTGCGAAGCTACTCTTGAATACCTTACTTTTTGAAGAATTTTGGACAAAGCTTTGAGAAGTGAGATTGGCTGGTACATGGTGGCATGAGACCTATCCCCATTTTTTATGCAGTGGTTTAACAGTAGCATATTTCAGTCTATCAGGAAGAATGCCTTTTAAATAAACCTTGTTGCTTTGTCTGTAATTATACTAGAGAAAGACATCAATTTAACTATCGTTTATCAAGAACTTGAGTAAGAGAAAGAGTGAGAGACTGATTTGAAGAAACATTTTTCATAATTGAACAGACTAGCAGTTCATAAATAAATTACACTGAAACAGCTAGGGCTACTCGGCAGGGCAGTTTGTACATGGTTTTATCGTTGCGGGCTTTTAACGCAAGTCTGAAAATGCTGAGTAGATTCTCAGATATATGACTGACTCGTAGGCATACCAACTTGTGATGTGTTGGTTCAGCGTTTTAGCATACCCCTAAGATGTTATAAGTCCGATCCAGAAAGTCCTACATGGAAAGGGAGTTCCCCATAAGATGACGCAAATTTTATAGAAACAATTTCACGCAAAGCATAACGTCTTATTGAAAGAATACTAGGGGCGGCCCTATTAAGCATGAATGTGTAGGTACTACTCCTCACAGATACGAATGAAGGGTTTCATCTGACTTGCAGAAGAATTAGTGGTTACTGTAACAATTAGTTTTATTATCATAAGACTTTAACTAAAATAATTTACCCACTGAATCAAGCGTACAAACGTTTAATAAATGGACGAAAAATTGTAATCTTGGCACATAACGTGAAACAATATTGTAGGTACGACCAATGACTGCGAAAATGGTGAGTGATTTGAAGGAAGAAACCAGTAAAAGCAAGTATGAATACCAATAGATCCTCCAAAGTGCGTGATGAGTACAACTACACTAGTGCCCAAAATAAAAGCAACCAATGGAAATTTTGCAAGGTTGCGTTCATTTTGCCACAAAACAGTGTAAATAGGTGATAGTTAAGTAGAAACAATGTAAAGAATATGTGTTATTGTTGTTGTTGTTGTGGTCTTCAGTCCTGAGACTAGTTTGATGCAGCTCTCCATGCTACTCTATCCTGTGCAAGCTTCTTCATCTCCCAGTACCTACTGCAACCTACATCCTTCTGAATCTGCTTAGTGTATTCATCTCTTGGTCTCCCCCTACGATTTTTACCCTCCACGCTGCCCTCCAATACTAAATTGGTGATCCCTTGATGCCTCAGAACATGTCCTACCAACCGTTCCCTTCTTCTGGTCAAGTTGTGCCACACACTTCTCTTCTCCCCAATCCTATTCAATACTTCCTCATTAGTTACGTGATCTACCCATCTAATCTTCAGCATTCTTCTGTAGCACCACATTTCAAAAGCTTCTATTCTCTTCTTGTCCAAACTATTTACCGTCCATGTTTCACTTCCATACATGGCAACACTCCATACAAATACGTTCAGAAATGAATTTCTGACACTTAAATCTATACTCGATGTTAACAAATTTCTCTTCTTCAGAAACGCTTTCCTTGCCATTGCCAGTCTACATTTTATATCCTCTCTACTTCGACCATCATCAGTTATTTTGCTCCCCAAATAGCAAAACTCCTTTACTACTTTAAGTGTCTCATTTCCTAATCTAATACCCTCAACATCACCCGACTTAATTCGACTACATTCCATTATCCTTGTTTTGCTTTTGTTGATGTTCATCTTATATCCTCCTTTCAAGACACCATCCATTCCGTTCAACTGCTCTTCCAAGTCCTTTGCTGTCTCTGACAGAATTACAATGTCATCGGCGAACCTCAAAGTTTTTATTTCTTCTCCATGGATTTTAATACCTACTCCAAATTTTTCTTTTGTTTCCTTTACTGCTTGTTCAATATACAGATTGAATAACATTGGGGAGAGACTACAACCCTGTCTCACTCCCTTCCCAATCACTGCTTCCCTTTCATGTCCCTCGACTCTTATAACTGCCATCTGGTTTCTGTACAAATTGTAAATAGCCTTTCGCTCCCTGTATTTTACCCCTGCCACCTTTAGAATTTGAAAGAGAGTATTCCAGTCAACATTGTCAAAAGCTTTCTCTAAGTCTACAAATGCTAGAAACGTAGGTTTGCCTTTTCTTAATCTTTCTTCTAAGATAAGTAGTAAGGTCAGTATTGCCTCACGTGTTCCAGTATTTCTACGGAATCCAAACTGATCTTCCCCGAGGTCGGCTTCTACTAGTTTTTCCATTCGTCTGTAAAGAATACGTGTTAATATTTGGCAGCTGTGGCTTATTAAACTGATTGTTCGGTAATTTTCACATCTGTCAACACCTGCTTTCTTTGGGATTGGAATTATTATATTCTTCTTGAAGTCTGAGGGTATTTCGCCTGTTTCATACATCTTGCTCACCAGATGGTAGAGTTTTGTCAGGACTGGCTCTCCCAAGGCCGTCAGTAGTTCCAATGGAGTGTTGTCTACTCCGGGGGCCTTGTTTCGACTCAGGTCTTTCAGTGCTCTGTCAAACTCTTCACGCAGTATCGTGTCTCCCATTTGATCTTCATCTACATCCTCTTCCATTTCCATAATATTGTCCTCAAGTACATCGTCCTTGTATAGACCCTCTATATACTCCTTCCACCTTTCTGCTTTCCCTTCTTTGCTTAGAACTGGGTTTCCATCTGAGCTCTTGATGTTCATACAAGTGGTTCTCTTATCTCCAAAGGTCTCTTTAATTCTCCTGTAGGCAGTATCTATCTTACCCCTAGTGAGATAAGCCTCTACATCGTAAAGAATATAGAACGTAATAAACTGCAACATGCATAACGGTAAACAATAATGTTCTTCGTCTTTTCCCGACTCTACGGGTTTGCCCACACTCACTCTGACAACTGGTTAATGTGCTCAGTACGGGGTGTGACCACCTCTGGCCTGACAACAGCGGTACATGCTGTAAATGATGTCATCAATCTCATGTTGAGCCGATAACGCCCATTCTTCCTGCAGAGCCGCTCACTAGTCTTGGAGAGTGGTTGTTGGATGCTGACGTGATGTAACCCGTCCCCGTAGCACATCCCAGACATGCTCTACGGAATTCAAATTGGGCGAGCGAGCAGGCCACGCCTTGCGTGCAATAATTTCTGTTTCCAAAAGAAAACATCAGCCACCCGTGCTCTTTGAGGTCGTGCATTATCGTCCATCATTACGAAGTCTGGGACCACAGTACCTCGAAACAACCGCGCATGAAATCCCAAGATCTCCCCACACTACTTGACAGCAGTTAAATCTTGTTGATTCACCCGTAAAATTTCATGAAGACATGTTCGAGTGGTCAACATAATCCCTGCCCTCAACATTAGGGATCCTCCTTGATATCGGTCTGTTTCCACAATGTTTGGGTCCCGAAATCGTGTTCCAAGTTCAAAAAAATGATTCAAATGGCTCTGAGCACTATGGGACTTAACATCTGAGGTCATCAGTCCCCTAGAACTTAGAACTACGTAAACCTAACTAACCTAAGGACATCACACACATCCATGCCCGAGGCAGGATTCGAACCTGCGACCGTAGCAGTCGCGCGGTTCCGGACTAAAGCGCCTAGAACCGCTCGGCCACCGCGGCCGGCGTTCCACGTTCCTCCAGATGTTAATCCGTCGAAAATCACTCTCCAGACCAAATCGGGGCTCATCTGTGAAAAGAACATTGGCCCACCGTTCTACCGTCCAGGTGGCATGTTGACGGTTCCACTCTAGACGTTCCCTTCTGTGAAGACACGCCATAGATAATCAGAGAGCAGGTCTACAACAATAAAGGCCACTTTGCTGAAGCCTTTCGTATACCTTTCGCCTCGGTACAACACGTCCAGGGGACGTTGTGAGGTCAGATGCCAGTTACAGTGTTGTACTAAGACGGTACCGTCGTGTTCTTACACACCGAGCGAGGTGGCGCAGTGGTTAGACACTGGACTCGCATTCGGGAGGACGACGGTTCAATCCCGCGTCCGGCCATCTTGATATAGGTTTTCCGTGATTTCCCTAAATCGCTCCAGGCAAATGCCGGGATGGTTCCTTTGAAAGGGCACGGCCGACTTCCTTCCCCATCCTTCCCTAATCCGATGAGACCGATGACGTCGCTGTCTGGTCTCCTTCCCCAAAACCAATCAACCAACCGTGTTCTTACAGCCAATTAATGGTCAACTCTTTCTGTTGTCACACGTGGTCGGCCCTGTCCTGATCTCCTGGATACAGTTTCCATCTCAATAAACTGTCGCCTCATCCAGGAAAGAACAGAACGATTCTCTTTAAGCCATCGGGCCGCATCAATTTGCAGCTCTCGTGCTTGCATTCTTCCTATGGCCCTCCACAGCAGAGAGTCTCGACGCGACTTCTCTGTGCCATACTGCACCACCTGTGACTGTGTACGCAACGATTGTGGATGTGGGACTACCCTGCAAACACTACCCCGCTTGATAGGTGCTCTGACGACATTGCTGGCGTGGTTGTCCCTTGATTGGAATGCCATCTTCCCTGCAGAACACGATCGTAACGACATCTGTTGATTATATCGTGTCTTAGACATAGGACGGGGAAATAGCAGTTTGTTGCTTTAATTTTTGGACACCAGTGTAGCTGGCTGCGAACGTTAAAACTGCACACTTAAACCTTAATGTGAATTAAGCAGATTCGCGTCTCCCTCGGCTCGGTAACCGCATCGCTGGCTGTGCTTGCCACTTTTGGACGGAACTGGTGTGGAAGACAGCCGCAATGCCGGCTGAAAGTACTGAGTCCAGTCCGATCTCTTTACTCTGCTCTAAATCAGAGACATCTCTCTCTGCGGCTACCTAAAGCAAAGTACGTTGTCCATGGCCCTGCTGCAGTAAGTATATTCATCGATACTGGTTTTGTAAATAAAACTGCCTTTTCCTGCTGCTAGTTACTTTATTTCTCCCATACGCGTTTTGCCTTCTCCTGTTCTAGGGCATCATCAGTGGGATCTATAACGATACAGTTTGATAGTTACAGATTATCAAACAGTTCACTTCGTGATTTTTTGTAAAAAAAAGTAATTACTTACGATTTGCTGATCTGCGTTTCCTCACATTTGGAGGAAACGCAGATGTTTTCAATTGGTGAGAGATCTAGAGAATGTGCCGGCCAGGGCAGCAGTCGAACATTTTCTGTATTCAGAAAGGCCCGTACAGGACCTGCAACATGCGGTCGTCCATTATCCTGCTGAAATGTAGGGTTTCGCAGAGATCGAATGAAGGGTAGAGCCACGAATAGTAACACATCTGAAATGTAACGTCCACTGCTCAAAGTGCCGTCAGTGCGAACAAGAGGTGACCGAGACGTGTAACCAATGGCACCCCATACCATCACGCCGGGTGATACGCCAGTATCGCGATGACGAATACACGCTTCCAATGTGCGTTCACCGCGATGTCGCCAAACACGGATGCGACCATCATGATGCTGTAAACAGAACCTGGATTCATCCGAAAAAATGACGTTTGCCATTCGTGTACCCAGGTACGTCGTTGAGTACACCATCGCAAGCGCTCCTGTCTGTGATGCAGCGTCAAGGGTAACTGCAGCCATGGTCTCCGAGCTGATAGTCCATGCTGCTGCAAAGGTCGTCGAACTGTTCGTGCAGATGGTTGTCGTCTTGCAAACGTCCCCATCTGTTGATTCAGGGATCGAGACGTGGCTGCACGAACCGTTACAGCCATGCGTATAAGATGCCTGTCATCTCGACTGCTAGTGACACAAGGACGTTGGGATCCAGCACGGCTTTCCGTATTACCCTCCTGAACCCACCAATTCCATATTCTACTAACAGTCATTGGATCTCGACCAACGCGAGCAGCAATGACGCGATACGATAAACCGCAATCGCGATAGGCTACAATCCGACCTTTATCAAAGTCGGAAACGTGATGGTACGCATTTCTCCTCCTTACACGAGGCATCATAACAACGTTTCACCAGGCAACGCCGGTCAACTGCTGTTTTTGTATGAGAAAAAAAATGGTTCAAATGGCTCTGACCACTATGGGACTTAACTTCTAAGGTCATCAGTCCCCTAGAATTTACAACTACTTAAACCTAACTAACCTAAGGACATCACACACATCCATGCCCGAGGCCGGATTCGAACCTGTGACCGTAGCGGTCGCGTGGTTCCAGGTTGTAGCGCCTAGAATCACTCGGCCACCCCGGCCGGCTTTTGTATGAGAAATCGGTTGGAAACTTTCCTCATGTCAGCACGTTGTAGGTGTCGCCACCGGCGCCACCCTTGTGTGAATACTCTGAATAGCTAATCATTTGCATATCACAGCATCTTCTTCCTGTCGGTTAAATTTCGCGTCTGTAGCACGTCGTCTTCGTGGTGTAGCAATTTTAATGGTCAGTAGTGTAGATCATTCACGTCTCTTAATTCGTTACATAACTCACATAACGGAAATACCTTCAGTTCTATTCGGAACATGTGGACTGGTAATTTGCCATGATTTAAGCGCATGCGCGTAATCGTTTTTATGAATCATCTGAAGCTATTCCACTCTGTAAACAAAAGGGGTTAATGCTATTTTGGTCATGTTGTACGCCGTCTGATATCTTCGTCAAATCCCATTGCGTCAGCCAGACGTTTTTCGCCTTTCATTGATTAAGCTCAGCATTTGTTGATAAGGAAGGCTATCATTTTGAATTTTGCGTAAGTTCATGAGTGCTTCGGTAGCTATCTTGTTATTTAATTATGGAACATTCCACTATACACTGAAATCCACAAGAAATTTGTTAATATTCATATAAGTTGGCCAAGTATATTTCTTTTACAGAACCAGTTAATGAATTTTTTTTCTCTTATGATTTGTACGTTTTCTCTTAGAAGGACCTGATCATTTTTGTTGTTTTCCTATCTTAGCATTTTCTTTGATTTCAGTTTTTCTTGAACTGTCAACACCTCTTTGTATGAGGTACCAGTGAAAATAGTGTAGTGTTGCTTTTCTCCGTTTGTGTTTTTTTAAGTCTGCTATTATATTTCCAACGGTATGATTAAAATAAAAATAAAAGTATAATAGTGCGGCTCATACGATGCATGCAGCCACTGTGGGCCATATTATCTCAGCGAACAGTGGTTGATTAAATACTTTACAAAAAAGGTATGAAATGTAATCTGTTAAACACTCTACCTAGGATGCAGCAACATGTCAAAAGTGTTCCTAATATGCAAATATTTAATAATAAATTGCACAGTTGCTCTTCCTTCTTAAAATGTACAGTCGAAAAATTACAAAAATGGCGACAAAACACGTCATTTCTGTGCAATAAGCCAACGGCAGCTGAAGGCTTCTTCACCCTGTCGAGTGAAGGACGCAGTATCCTTCAGAGACATACTGGTTTAGAAACTAGCAAGATACAAAGATGCATCATACCCCCTGCCACATCAAATTCTTCCACCCTCTCCTACTTCTTGAATGTTTAACATCTGCCAGGTCGGAATTATTATTAGTCGGTTTGATTTGTGTGAGAATTAAAGGCGTACTCTATCTGATGGTGTCACACTGGGTGTCTCACAATCCTGTCGCTAACTCGGGCTCCCTGAGTCTGCATACTACTTTCATTTACTGTATTAAGTTCCCTTTTTACTTGTATCTCTTTCCATAATTTACAGCTTGTAATACCAACTTTTTTAGAATTTAAGAATTCTTACATATTTTTATTATTTTCTAGCTAACTGTAATATAATCAGTTCGCACCACTTAACAGTAAATTTGCCTATAGTGTCCTATCATGCGGGTTCTACATGCAAAACTCCCCCGCCCCCTTACAACTGTATATAAATGTCATGTGAACTCCTACTTTACTACATTTTGACCGTTATCGTTATATTAACGTTTAGTTAAGGCTGTTGGACTCAATTTATGTATTCTCCATCGAAATATACGGTAATCGGTCTATAGAACAATAAGAATAGTAAATCGTTTCTGTTAGGTCACACAAAATTGTAGCTACAAGTTGTATCCAGGCAAAATTACGACCGTCAGTTCAATTCGGACATACTTTCTAATGAGAAAAGAAATTGTAATAATTAAACCTAAAATGTAAGTAATTAATTTATTCTTTATATTATCTATTTTATGAGAAAGCTATTGAGGCATTAACTGTTTAATGAAAAAGCTATTGAACCAGCTTTAAGCTGTAGTGTTCATTACGTATTTTACTGTGGTACACTAATTAACCAGAAAACACTCATGCACGTTAACGGTTATGAAAATATTCTGAGTAGATTTAGTAAAGTAACATCTAAAGTAAACGACGAAGTAAACCTACTACCTTACTTTCATTTCACAGAAATCCCATGTTCACAATTACATGCAGATGAACATACACATGCCACAAAACGACAACAATGAAATGATAAACACAATTTAATCACATGTCATGAGTATTTGTTTAATATTAATGTCGGAATCGAGTTACTTTTAGATTGATTGTTATCTTTTCATAAAATTCAAAGTCTGTTACAAAATTGCGCAACTATCTGACTGCGAGGCTCAATCAGAAAAATTATTTTTCCAGATAATACGAGCCCAGATCTGTGACCATCTTTGTTAAGAATATGTGCAGTTTCTCATTATAATTATGACACTAAGGTTAGTTTTAGGTTTGGGGCCAGGAATCTATAACTGGGAGCATGACTTGCGTCAGCAAAAGATTGTATACACGCATAAAATAAATTATATTGATGAAAGGTTATATAATAATTACTGACCCATGTGATTTACAATACCAAAGAAAACAATACGTTACCTGGAGGCAACAATACGAACCACTGGGTCGGATATTATACGGTTGAGGGAACCAGCATTTACATGACTCCTCTTCCAATTAACAAATCACATGGAGCACCGCTTCAACGTACTACGTGTTTACCAACGGAGCAAACGATCATCTGTGACGATAATTCCCTGTAACAGTCTGGGTTTTAGCCTCTTTACTGATCCAACATGTATTCACTATCGTGGCTGACTATTGACTGGTGCTGTGGCAGGCTCTCCTCGCGCGTTTCATCTTTTCCACTGGCTTTTGCCTCCTTAACACAGAGGGACTTCTCTCCAGTATCCTCTGTTTACAGTTGTAATTATGTACACTATAGGTGTCCCACTAACAATACTGTGTTTTCCTAGTTTACATTGCGTGTGTAAATGTAGTTCACATTCAGTACACACTGTTCGCCACCGTAACTGGGTGGACAGCGCGCCAGCTTGTCATGCCAGAGGGCACAGGTTCGATTCCCGACTGGATTGGAGATTTTCTCCGCTCAGGAACTGGGTGTTTGTGTCGTCTTCATCATCATCATTTCGTCCTCCTCGACGCGCAAGTCGCCGAAGTGGCGTCACCTCAAATGACTTGCACCAGGCGACCATTTCATTTCAGTACACACTGAGAAATAAGTCAATGGTAAATATACATACACAAAAGGCAAGCGAAACATTATTTATACACAACGCAAAATTGTGACTGACCTAAAGTGTTAGTGTTACAGAATTACTTAGTTAGTCACATGTTCTGAAGATAATTTGGACGAATTTTATCGAAATGATGTGGAACAAGTCAGTTTATAGGGTATGGACTCGTATAAAAAAAATGGTTCAAATGGCTCTGAGCACTATGGGACTTAACGTCTGAGGTCATCAGTCCCCTAGAACTTAGAACTACTTAAACCTAAGTAACCTAAGGACATCACACACATCCATGCCCGAGGCAGGATTCGAACCTGCGACCGTAGCGGTCGCGCGGTTCCAGACTGAAGCGCCTAAGACCGCTCGGCCACTCCGGAACTCGCATATGCGACTATTGTTAACATATCATGAACATATCATATTTTAGTAGGAATCATGTAACTACACTTAAAAATTAGCTTTCTTACAGGCTACCAGGTTTTAAATAAAATTTTGTCTGTAAAAAGAAGGAGTTGTCCAGGAGAAACGATTTTGGGTTAGATTTAAGACTTACCTGTCAGACATTTTATGTTTTGAGGAAATGATAAAAAATTATTGTTGCTGCATATTGAACGCCTTTATGAGTGACTGACAGCTTTAATAATAAATATGAAGGTTATTTCTTCCTCTAGTGTTGTAGGTATGCACATTGTAATGGATTATTTATGACGAATTTCGTTAGCGAATATATTATTGTGATGGTGCAGTTAAAACAACTAACTCATGAAAGAGGTACCTATGTGAGGACCGTGTGTGAAAACCACATATTCTTCTTACTGCTCGCTTCCGTGCAATGATCAGTACTTTGTTTCTAAGTGATGTGTTACCGCAGAAAATTATTTCATGAGACGTTGGAATGGAAATATGCAAAACATGTCAGAGGCTGATTCATTTGTTTCCAAGATTAGCAATCATACAAAGAACAAAAGCAGCTGAATCTAGCTGTTTGAGAAGCAAAATAATACGTTTCTTCCAGTTCAAGTTTTCTTCATTATGTACACACAGTTGTACATAACTGAATATAGCGTGTTTTCACTAAATTAAAGAAGGTTCTCAGAAAAACACGTAATAATTCTTTGAAAATCAGAATTAACAATCTCTTCTGTTGCTTTCTTTCTACTTGGATTAATTAGAAGATAAGTATCGTCACAAAAGTAATAATTCTGTTTGTTTAATGTTAAGTGAAAGGTCATTCACACATATAAGGAATATAAACAGAAGCAAAATTGAACCCTGTGTGATACCGTCCGTGATTTCTCCAAAAACTGGTTCAAGTGGCTCTGAGCACTATGGGACTTAACATCAGAGGTCATCAGTCCCAGAGACTTAGAACTACTTAAACCTAACTAACCTAAGGACATCACACACATCCATGCCCGAGGCAGGATTCGAACCTGCGACCGTAGCAGCAGCGCGCTTCCGGACTGAAGCACCCAGTACCGCTCGGTCACAGCGGCCGGCTGTGATTTCTCCCCAGTAACTATAATTTGCTACCTTTCCAACATTGTTTGAATTATTCCGCACAACGTTTTGCATCCTGCTTGTTAAGTATGATTAAAACCAGTTGTATAAAAACCCATCAATTCCATAAAACTTGAGTTTTTCTAAGAGAATATCATGATCTAAGAAACCACAAAAAATACGAACTGGCGATACTTTACTATTTAAGGCTTGTAATATTGGTGAGTGAACATATAACTAGCATTCTTAGTCCCGCAACCTTTCTGGAATGCAGACTGTGATGTACTAAGGAATTTGTTTCTTCTTAAATATGAGATTACTTTTTCGAATATTTTGGAATTCATCGAGAATAATTTAAGTATTTCTTGTCGCCTTTCTTGTAAAGCGATTTCACAATTTCATGTTTTAATCTGTCTGAAAAAATTCACTATGCCAGTGAAGCATTACATATATTATTATGGACATTACTTATTAAGTTAGAACAACTTTTCAGAATTATATTTAAAATTACCTCAGCACCATATAAGGTTTCATTTTTTTATAACTTTTGTGATTCTGTTAACTACAGTGAAGTATACTGGTGCTACTTCTAGATGCTTAAAGTTTGTGGAATGATATTTTTAACACTCGCTTGTTTAACTGAACCATTTAATCCTATTTTTGCTGCTACATTTATAAAGTGATTGTTAAAAAACTTGTAACTTGTGAATTGTCAGTCATAATGTAATTTACTTTAATTGTTGTGGTACCTTGTACCTGACTTTATGTCTTCTCTCCCACTTCACCGTTTTAATCTTATTATCTGCATTATTAATTTCTTCCAGGACATGCATATTTCTGGACTTCTTAACGACTTTCCTTAAACTATTACAGTATTTTCCGTAGAATGTAAGTAAATTCGGATGTCAACTTATTCTGGCCTCTATGTAAATTTCCCTTCTTCTCTTAAATGAAATTTTAATCCCATTAGTTATCCATGGGTTACTTGATTTCTTAATGAATTTTCTGTAATTTTTTCAGGAAAGCCACTTTCAAACATTGATAGAAATTTACTGCGGAATATACTGAATTTCACATTAGCATCTGTTTCTATACAGGATGTGCATTTTAACTGAAGACATTGAATTATTTCGGGAATTACACACTGCATCAAAAAAAAGTTATAATTCCATTTTTTTGTCTTGGAGCGCGACATCCAATGATACCACACTCGAACCCCCATGCCACCCCGTGCTTGGGTGGTGGGGGAAACATATAATTCATCAATGGGACCCTCAGTTTTTATTGCAGATTACTATTCTACAGCAAAATCTACATACGTTTTGTCTGAAGCATTTTCTTCATTTCACAGATGGCTCAATAATCGGAGGAATAGAACTGGGTTCACAGTCGTAGTTTATGACATGCTACTCAATAGCTCTTGAATGTTAATACACATGGGACCCCACCTCCGTGCTGCAAGGGTGGGACATGCCAGTATTTCATAACTTCTAATTGGAAACCCCACTGACAACGTTGTATTGGCATATCGAACAGGGGACTAATCGACGCACCACTGTGGCCGTGCAGCGAACTACGAAGTACGAGGGCTATCCACAAAGTACATTACGTTTTGGAATTAAAAATAAATAAAGTATTGGAAATTTTTTTTATTATATACAGATGAAAGCCACACTTAAATACTACTTTTCTACATAGTTGCCATTTAAATTAAGGCACTTATCGTAGCGATGGACGAGCTTGGAAATTCCTTCGTCGTAAAATTCGGCCGCCTGCGCCTTCAACCACGTGGTTACCTCTTCTTGAAGCTGTGCGTCGTCATCTAAACGCTGCATAGCCAACCACTTCTTCATTGCTGGGAATAAGTGGAAGTCGCTCGGTGCCAGGTCGGGACTGTACGGCGGATGAGGAAACAACTCCCACTTAAAAGATTCGAGAACTTCACGAGTGGCATTTGGCGTGTGGGCCCGGGCGTTGTCGTGAATCAGCAAGATCTTTGAGCCCAACTTTCCCCTGCGCTTGTTTTGTATTGCTCTTCTGAGGTTGTGCAGAGTTTGGCAATACCTTTGAGAGTTTAATGTAGTGCCTCTTTCCAGGAAATCCACAAAAATCACACCTTTTCTGTCCCAAAAGAGGTAACCACGTGGTTGAAGGGGCAGGCGGCCGAATTTTACGACGAAGGAATTTCCAAGCTCGTCCATCGTTACGATAAGTGCCTTAATTTAAATGGCAACTATGTAGAAAAGTAGTATTTAAGTGTGGCTTTCATCTGTATATAATAAAAAAAATTCCAATTCTTTATTTATTTTTAATTCCAAAACGTAATGTGCTTTGTGGATAGCCCTCGTATCATAAAACGTAGTACACTGCGACCGGAGCTCACTATCGTGCAGACGTGGAACAGATAGCGGCTCTAAACAGTGTTGCCAGTGAAGGATGTTGTGCTTGTATTGATGTCTCGATTATGTCCCATAAATGTTCGACGGGATTCATATGGATGGCCAAATCATGTGATCGAATTGTCCAGAAAGTTCTTCAAACCAGTCGCGAACTATTGTGGCTCGGTGAATATTCCATAGTTGTTCAGGAACATATAGTCCATGAATGCTTACAAATGGTCTCCACCCAGCGAAACAGTACCATTTCCACTCAACAAACGGTTCACTTGGTTCAGGGGACCCAGTCCATCCCACGTAAACACAGCCCACACCTTTCTGGAGCCACCACCAGCTTGCACAGTGCCTTGCTAACAGCTTTGGTCCACGGATTCGTGGAGTCCGCGCCGCACTCGAAGCCTACCACCTGCTCTTACCAACTGAAATCGGTACTTATCTGATTACGTACGGCTTTCCAGTCGTCTAGGGTCCAGCCGAGATGGTCAGGAGAGGTACTGCGGGAAAAGTCGTGCTGCTAGCAAAGGCATTGGCGTCGGTCGTCTGCTGCCACACCTCATTACCGAATTTCGCCGCACTGACCTAAAGGATACGATCGTCGCATGCCCTACATTGATTTCTGCGATTATTTCACGCAGAGTAGCTAGTCTGTTTGCACTGACAACTCTACGCAAACGCCGCCCGGCCGGAGTGGCCGAGCGGTTCTAGGCGCTACAGTCTGGCACCGCGTGACCGCTACGGTCGCAGGTTCGAATCCTGCCTCGGGCATGGATGTGTGTGATGTCCTTAGGTTAGTTAGGTTTAAGTAGTTCTAAGTTCTAGGGGACTGATGACCACAGCAGTTAAGTCCCATAGTGCTCAGAGCCATTTGAGCAAACGCCGCTGCTCTCGGTCGTTAAGTGAAGACTGTCGGCCACTGCGTCGGCTGTGGTGAGAGGTAATCAGCGGCGACTATTGTGTAAGAGAGCACGTTAACACTCAAACTTTTGACAGTTTGCGGATTTATTGGTTATTTTTCTTCGAATGCTGTTAAACGCAATGCAGGTGCGGTGATCTGAAATGCAAGGCGCAAAATCTACCGCGCTGTACTAGATTGCTACTCCTGTAGACTCTGTGTACCTTGGTATCAGGATCGCGAGCACGCCTTCAGTTTTGCACATTTTAAGGAGCTTTTCTGCATGCGCAACTGGAGTGACGTAATTGCCTTATGGGCCAAATACATAGGGATTTGATAAATAATGTGCACGATTCATGGCGTGCACTGCTAGCTTCTACCAATCAACTACACGTTTACGTCAATGCCACCAGCTGGTAGCACACTGCAGAAGATTTTTATCCCCGTTTGTTTCCCGTGATACCCGCTACTCTGTAGCACGATCCTCAGATATGACAAATCATTCACTATATAGCAAAACTAGATCGGACGTCAGTGTGTGTTATACTTATACTAGTAGAAAAATCTATTTCGTGGAATTCTCAATGAGATGTAGTGTATTAAGAACCACAAAGCACATCATCGTCGATTGTGAGACTGAAGCATTTTTCAGGCTTCTGACATCTGTTGAGCTTATGGTGGGTCAGGTTTATCTGTACTGTCTACATCTACATCTACATCTACATCTACATGATTACTCTGCTATTCACAGTAAAGTACTTTGCAGTGGGTTCAATGAATCACCTTCAAGCTGTCTCTCTACCGTTCCACTCTCGAACGGCGCGTGGGAAAACGAGCACTTAATTTTTTCTGTGTGAGCCCTGAGTTCTCTTATTTTACCTTGATGATCATTTCCCCCTAGGTAGGTGGGTGCCAACAGAATGTTTGCGCAACCGGAGGAGAAAACTGGTGATTGAAATTTCATGAGAAGATCTCGTCACAATGAAAAACGCCTTTGTTTTAATGATTTCCACTCCAATTCACGTATCATGTCTGTGGCACTATCTCCCCTATTTCGAGATAATACAAAACGAGCTGCCCTTCTTTGTACTTTTTCGATGTCATCCGTCAGTCCCATCTGATGCGGATCCTACACCGCACAGCAATACTGCAGAATAGGGCGGACAAGCTTGGTGTAAGCAGTCTCTTTAGTAGACCTCTTGCACCTTCTAAGTGTTCTGCCAGTGAATCACAGGCTTTGGTTGCCTCTACCAATAACATTATCTATGTGATCGTTCCAGTTTACGGTATTTGTAATTGTAATCCTAAAGGTGTTGACAGATGTGAAAATTACCGAACTATCAGTTTAATAAGTCACAGCTGCAAAATACTAACGCGAATTCTTTACAGACGAATGGAAAAACTGATAGAAGCCGACCTCGGGGAAGATCAGTTTGGATTCCGTAAATATGTTGGAACACGTGAGGTAATACTGACTCCAAGACTTATCTTAGAAGAAAGATTAAGGAAAGGCAAACCAATGTTTCTAGCATTTGTAGACTTAGAGAAAGCTTTTGACAATGTTGACTGGAATACTCTCTTTCAAATTCTGAAGGTGGCAGGGGTAAAATACAGGGAGCAAAAGGCTATTTACAATTTGTACAGAAACCAGATGGCAGTTATAAGAGGTGAGGGGCATGAAAGGGAAGCAGTGGTTCAAAAGGGAGTGAGACAGGGTTGTAGCCTCTCCCCGATGTTATTCAATCTGTATGTTGAGCAAGCAGTAAAGGAAACAAAAGAAAAATCTGGAGTAGGTATTAAAATCCATGGAGAAGAAATAAAAGCTTTGAGATGACATTGTAATTCTGTCAGAGACAGCAAAGGACTTGGAAGAGCAGCTGAACGGAATGGACAGTGTCTTGAAAGGAGGATATAAGATGAACATCAACAAAAGCAAAACAAGGATAATGGAATGTAGTCTAATTACGTCGGGTGATGCTGAGGGAATCAGATTAGGAAATGAGACACTTAAAGTAGTAAAGGAGTTCTGCTATTTGGGGAACAAAAAAAGCGTTTCTGAAGAAGAAAAATTTGTTAACATCGAGTATAGATTTAAATGTCAGGAAGTCGTTTCTGAAAGTATTTGTGTGGAGTGTAGCCATGTATGGAAGTGAAACATGGACGATAAATAGTTTGGACAAGAAGAGAATAGAAGCTTTCGAAATGTGGTGCTACAGAAGAATGTTGAAGATTAGATGGGTAGATCACATAACTAATAGAATTGGTCATGTGAATAACTTCACACTTTCCTTTATTCAGGGTGAATTGCCACTTTTCGCACCACACAGATATCTTATCTAAATCATTTTGCAATTCGTTTTGGTCAATTGATGATTTTGCAAGGCGGTAAATGACAGAATATTCTGCAAACAATCTAAGACGCCAGCTGAGATTGTCTCCTATGTCGTTAATATAGGCCCTCAAGGTGTATATAAACATTCACGAACAGCTGGTTTTTCTGATATTCATTTAAATGTGGGATCGACGACAGTGTGCTTTTGGCCCTTACGGTTTGTATTCTAGTCAAGTGACAATGTTGATAGACAATACTACTTGAATTTAATCATTTCCGGAATCGGCATTTTGTGTTTGGAGTTGGTTGTTTACTGTGCGCGAATCGGCTTTCGTGTGCAGTGTGAGCATGAACTCTGTTAAATCTGTTTTAAGTGGTAACAAAAAAGAAAACTACCAGTAAAAGTTAGGTGCAAAAGAACAACGGGCTCCCAGAAAAGATCCGTTAACTGAGAAACTGACGAAATCAAATAAGTGACTGCAAGTGAACGTTTAATAAATACGAGTAAGTTATAATCAGCGTAAGTTGTGTGGGTCCAACGTAAGAATGTCTGATTTTCAGCCCGGAAGGTAATTCATAAACTAATACATGTGTTAGTGGTCTTGCACGTTTGTCCGAAAAAAAGAACGCGCAAGATCTCTCACGTACATAAAAATGCGAAGCAGAGAGTAGCGAAAGATTAAAAATTATTTCGTTCTTAATTATGTACAAAACAACAAAATTCCACATAAACAATTCTTCCTTTTTTCAGACAAGTTTTGCATATTATTATTATTATTATTATTATTATTACTAGTAGTGAATAACTGTTATAAAGCAGATGCTATTGATTTCACACTCGCATATGTATCTGAACCTAAAAATTTGTGGACACACAGAATCCCACGAGCCGCCATTGGAGGTAACGCCTGTAATGTGGTATTTTCGACACACTCTTGACACTGTGGATCTCGGAAAAATGAATTCCCTAACGATTTCCGAAATGAATTGCTCCCATGGGTGTAGCTCCAACTATCTTTCCGCGTTCAAAGTCTGTTAACACTTTGCCGTCCAGTGACATCACAGTGGTGTCGTGCGCGAAATAGCGGTGAACGGCCGTGGTGTCGTGGGCATGGTGGGAACGATCTCTTTGAATATATTAGCAACGAAACCAACAAGTATTACAGTCAAAATTACAATTGAAGGGAAATTGATAAAAAAATGCCAAATTTGTCGACGTTACGGGACTCGAACTTTGGAGATGGTTTGGGCTTGTTATCCTTATGAGAATTGTAAAAAAAGCAAGGATCGATGGTTATTGGTCAACGAATCTGTTGATAGACACACCGATATTTCGCAAAGCGATGTCCCCCAATCGATTCAGACAAATATTATCATTTTCACATTTTTCCGACACCAATAATAAACCGGATAATGCCGACCGGCTTGTCAAAGTGCAATTCGTAATGGGTTATTTTTCCAAAAAGTTTAAAAAAACGTTTCATCTAAGTCAAAACATCTCAAATGATGAAGGAATGATACCGTGGCGTGGACAGTTAAATTGTAAATTTTACAGTCCGTTGAAAATTACGAAATATGGCATAGACATCGGATGCTGTGTGATTCGAGTACGCGATACATTTCCTGGTTCAAGATACATTCCGGCGCTGGACACCCTTTAGCAAAAACAGTGATGGAACTGTTGACATCTTCTTATGGAAAGTGGCATCACCTCTACATGGATAATTATTATAAAAGTGTAGAACTTGCAGAGATGGTACTTGAGCAGAAAATTCGAGTTTGTGGAACGATACGCAAAATAGAAGATTTCCTGAAAAATTAAAGCGCGAAAAAGTCAATCTGTTTGAAGCTTGTCATCATCGGAAAGGTGACAAGCGGCCGGCGACAAGCCAAGTAATCTGAATTAGCGCTGCCGGCGCGAAGCGAATAAATTTGTACGACACGTGGGTAAAGCAAAGCGTTAATTCCTGTCGTGCGGCCATAGCAAAGTTGAAAAGCGCGTCACATGAATCACCTGAATGCAAATGACAGCTACGCCAATGAACTACCTTTTTATACGTTGTGTACACGATACTACAGCCGTCTGTATGTGTGCATATCGCCATCTCAAGTCTCTTGCGCTGTAGTCTCGTCCGGCAGCGCCGCTGGGAAGTTCTACTTAAAAGGTGCAGTACCCATCAGGGCACAGTTCTGATTTCCTGCCTACTCAGTACTCAGTAAGCCTTTAACAAGCTATTATTTATCGTTTCTGCGCCATGAAGGTTAATCACATAGTAAGGTTACGCGTAGCACTCCAGTATAAAATGCATGTCGGTATTACAGTGACACCTGGTGTCAGAAAGTGGAAGCTCCCAGCAGGCGCTTCCCCTCGCACGTATCGCCGACAATCAAATTTGCAAGCGGCGCTGGGGGAGCTAACGGACTTATTCAAAAATACTTGATTACAGCAGGGGGCTCCGAATAATCTCGGCGCAATGTTTCCCTTCCGCTTACAGCGTTCCGATTTCACTCGTTTAGCAGTAAACACGGGGCGCACCGTCCGCGTAATTTAATTCTCCGTGGACCGACTCGCGTTTTTCTTCATGCACTAATCCGCACCGTTGCAGGGACAGGTAAAATCGAAGCGTACACAGTATTTAGGCACATATTCTCGTGAGTACTGATCTCCCTTACACTGCATAGACAGGAAGCCAGCATCGCTGGCGAAGCGTGCACGCAAGCTAAAACCATGTTACTCACGTCTAGTGTAGAAATAATGGCAACTAAAGAAATGAAGATGGCACAAAAATGAAAAAAAGAAACAAACTGAACAATTGTGGCGCCTTATGTATGTGATTTCTTTGCTAGAGTCTATGGCTCAAATTTTACAGCTTGTCGCAAAATAAGTAAGAGATAGAAAATTCAGTAAAATTCAAGTGAATGATATCCTCGGGGTGTTCAGAGTGGGATTTGTAGAGGGCCGGGGGGAGGGGGAGGGAGGGGGGCAGAGCTCTCATCCCTCCTGGAATCTGGGATACATACTTTTTATTCGTCAAAGAATTTTCACGGCTTCTAGAAATGATTGTTTGTGATTGTACTACATCGTAGATATACCACTGCTGAGTCCTACGGGGAATATTATGACTTTATCAGTGACCATATAACTTGGTTTTCTTTGGTTGTTGGGCTAGTCATGGGCAATTATACCTTATCCTTTGAGCGGTGCTCGTTTCGGTGCAGTCCTGCAGGTATGGCGAATGTGACGATTTACAGGACATTGTCAAAAAGTTGCCAGTACATCCTATTCAGCATTCAAGCCTTCCTCGACCTGCAGAAAAGGACTATTCCAACACGCTGGCGAACAGGTTCCGGTCCCTATTCCCAGCAAATGTGTAAACACAACTCAATAACTGCGCTAACATAATGTGATGCGAAATTTTGTAAGTAAATGATGCGTTGTAGATTGTAAAAAGCTATATAACCGTTTTTAAAGTTTAAATACGTATATCGCACTTAAGAGAGCATTTATCAGTGACACTTAAATTAGTTGTTTCTGTTATTAACCGACAGGATTTTCTCAAGTTTTCAGACTTCTTGTGTGTTTCAGATATTTGTTTTTCAGGCACAGTCTAACATTACTGGAATATGCACAAAAATTTCTTTTGTGAATTTTCTACATTTATTTTCTAGCTAATTGGATGCGCTGAACTGGATCATATGGGGGTTGTAATTTCATACTGCCGGCCGGAGTGGCCGAGCGGTTCTAGGCGCTACAGTCTGGTACCGCGCGACAGCTACGGTCGCAGGTTCGAATCCTGCCTCGGGCATGGATGTGTGTGATGTCATTGGGTTAGTTAGGTTCAAGTAGTTCTAAGTTCTAGGGGACTAATGACCTCAGAAGTTAAGTCAAATAGTGCTCAGAGCCATTTGAACCATTTGTAATTTCATACTGTTAAATCTAAAAGACTATATTCATGTTGACAATACAAAAAGAGTCCTTATGTTTTAGGTATGAAAGTAATCTGCCTTCGAAAAATATTGAACTGAACTTGCGAATCGTTTGGCATACACACATCAAAAAAAGTTTTACATCACCTCGATTCCGAGAGTTCCGGAACCTGTACAGAAAACGGGAATAGAGATCAACATAAACATCATTTCGGCCCTTTTTATTGCTCATGAAAACCACACAGCGCATGTTGTACGACCATACAGCGAGACCTCCAGATGTGGTGGTCCAGATTGCTACCAGTAGCACGTACTCTTGCATTGATGCATGCGTGTATTCGTAGTGTCATACTATCCACAAGTTCATCAAGGCACTGTTGGTCCAGATTGTCCCACTCCTCAACGGCTGCACGGGGTAGCCATGCGGTCTGGGGCGCCTTGCCACGGTTCGCGCGGCTCCCCCCCCCCCCCCCCCCCCCCCGGCGGAGGTCCGAGGCCTCCCCAGGGCGTCGGTGTGGGTGTTGTCCTTAGCGTAAGTTAAATTAAGTACTGTGTAAATCTAGGGACCGATGACGTTAGCAGTTTGGTCCCATAGGAACTTACCACAAATTTCCAAATTTTGCTTCTCAACGGCGATTCGGCGAAGATCAGTCAGATTGGTTGTGAGTCACGTCATCCATAAACAGCCCTTTTCAATCTAGTGCGGGCATGTTCGATAGGGTTCACGTCTGGAGAAAATGCTGGCCACTCTAGTCGAGCGATATCGCTGTCCTGAAGGAAGTCGTTCACAAGATTTGCACGATGGGGGCGCGAACTGACGTCCATGAAGACGAATGCCTCACCAATATGTTGCCAATATGGTTGCACTATCGGTCGGAGGATGGCATTCACGTATCGTACAGCCGTTGCGGCGCCTTCCATGACCACCAGCGGCGTACGTCGGCCCCACATAATGCCACCGCAAAACAGCAGGGAACCTCCACCTTGCTGCAGTCGCTGGACAGTGTGTCTAAGGCGTTCAGCCTGACCGGGTTGCCTCCAAACACGTCTCCGACGATTGTCTGGTTGAAGGCATTTTCGACACTCACTGGTGAAGAGAGCGTGATGCCAATCCCGAGCGGTCCATTTGGCATGTAATTGGGCCCATCTGTAGCGCGCTGCATGGTGTCGTGGTTGCAAAGATGGATCTCGCCATGGACGTGGTGAGTGAAGTTGCGCATCATGCAGCCTATTGCGCACAGTTTCAGTCGTCACACGACGTCCTGTGGCTGCACGAAAAGAATTATTCAACATGGTGGCGTTGCTGTCAGGGTTCCTCCGAGCCATAATCCGTAGTTAGCGGTCATCCACTACAGTAGTCCTTGGGCGGCCTGAACGAGACATGTCATCGACAGTTCCTGTCTCTCTCTGTATCTCCTCCATGTCTAAACAACATCGATTTGGTTCACTCCGGCGGAGGTTTGAGTCCTCCCTCGGGCGTGCGTGTATGTGTTTGTCCTTAGGATAATTTAGGTTAATTAGTGTGTAAGCTTAGAGACTGATGATCTTAGCAGTTAAGTCCCATAGGATTTCACACACATTTGAACATTTGGTTCACCCCGAGACGCTTGGACACTTCCCTTTTTGAGTGCCCTTCCTGGCGCAGAGTAACAATAAGGTCACGATCGAAGTGCGGTATTGACCGTCTAGGCATGGTTGAACTACAGACAACACGAGCCGTGCATCTCTTCTCTGGTGGAATGACTGGAACTGACCGGCTGTCGGACCCCTCCGTCTAATAGGCGCTGCTCATGCATGTTTGTTTACATCTTTGGACGGGTTTAGTGACATCTCTGAAGAGTCAAAGGGGCTGTGTCTATGATGCAATATCCACAGTCAACGTCTATCTTCAGGAGTTCTGGGAACTAGGGTGATGCTGTTAGTTTATTATTATGTAATTTTTACAAATAGGTGGTGATATTTTCATTTCTATAATCCGTGTTCACATATCGCTTACTTATTACGATATCTTGTAATGTACCTGAATATTCTCTGGGAGTGCAGAGACAAAGAACGCTTTCGCTCCAACGACTAAGAAGAAATGATATCAGGATGCAGTTATTCAAAGACAGAGGCATCTGTCTACTTATTCTGTTAACGAGTATTGGAGTCTTGGCGTTATCGGCAATTGAGCACTTTCTACAATTACCTCGACTTTCCCGACAGAAACATGATTTATTTGCAAATAGGATTGTGGTCTCTCTCTCTCTCTCTCCCTCTCTCTCATATATATAGGCGCGCCAAAGAAACTGATGCAGGCACGCGTATTCAAATATAGAGACATGTAAACAGGCATAATACGGTGCTGCCGTGGCAACGCCTATATAAGATAACAAGTGTCTGGCGCAGTTGTTAGGTCGGTTACTGCTGCTACAATGGCAGGTTATCAAACCTTGAGTGAGTTTGAACGCGGTGTTATAATCGGCGCACGAGCGATGGGACAAAGCATGTCCGAGATAGCGAGGAAGTGGGGATTTTCCCGTATAACTATTCCAAGAGTGTACAGTGAATATCAGGAATCCAGTGAAACATCAAATCTCCGACATCTCTGCGACCGGAAAAAGAGCCCGTAAGAACGGGACCAACGATGACTGAAGAGAATCGTTCAACGTAACACAAGTGCAACCCTTCCGCAAACTGCTGCAGACTTCAATGCTGGGCCATCAACAAGTGTCAGCGTGCGAACCATTCAACAAAACATCATCGATATGGGCTTTCGGAGTCGAACCCATTCGTGTACCCTTGATCACTGCATGACACAAAACTTTACCCCTCGCCTGGGCTCGTCAACAGCGACATTGGACTGATTATGACGGGATTTGTTGCCTGGTCGGACGAATCTCGTTTCAAATTGTATCGAGTGGACGCATATGTACAGTTATGGAGACAGCCTCATGGATCCATGGATACTGCATGTCAGCAGGGGACTGTTCAAGCTGGTGGAGGCTTTGTAATGGTGTGGGGCGTGTGCAGTTGTAGTGATATAGGACCGCTGACATGTCTAGAATACGACTCGGACAGGTGACATGTACGTAAGCATCCTGTCTGATCACCTGCATCCATTCATGTTCATTGTGCTTTCCAACTGACAGGGCCCTCCCAGCAGGACAATGCGACACCCCACGCATCCAGAGCTGCTACAGAGTGGTTCCAGGAACAACCTTCTGAGTTTAAACATTTCCGCTGGCCACCAAAATCCACAGACATGAATATTATTGAGCATATCTCGGATGCCTTGAAATATGTTCAGAAGAGATCTCCACCCCCTCTTAGTCTTACAGAATTATGGACAGCCCTGCAGGATTCTTGATGTCAATTTCCTCCAGCACTACTTTAGGTGTTAGTCGAGTCCATGCCACCTCATGTTGTGGCACTGTGTGCTGGAGGGAACTGAATAATGAATCCTGCAGGGCTGTGGGTTTTATAACCTCCTAGCTCCAGTACGAGTAATGATACAGGCAAAAAGGTATTTCTTCCACCCCCTCGGATACAGGCTGCCGTACATGGGAGGTGTATTGTGTAGGAAGAATCTCAACTGTCTGATCGACTTGCTTTGCAGGGCAGCTTACATGCCAGGGGTAAGAAATGGTTTTCCAGCCCCCCTGACTTGTAGGCTGCTGTGCATGATGAGTATGTTGTGTTGGAGCAGTGTCAGCCTGGACGCAGGAATGGATATGAGTGAAGGAGGCAAAAGGAGATAACTAGAGAGAAGGTGGAAGGAGAGTAGGGACAGATACAGAGGGAGGAGGAGAAGAACAGAGTGGGAAAGAGGAGACATACAGTGACTGTGGAGGGGAGGGGGGTGAAGAAGTAAGAGAAGGTGCTGAAGAGAGAGTGGAGAGGAGAAGACAGATGGATGTGGTAGGATGAGGTGGACAGAGTGACAGAGGATGAGGTGGAAACAGAGAGGGCAGAGGAGGTGCAGGCAATATTGTGTTGAACACAAATGAGGGTGAAGCTGGGGAGGAAGGCCTAATATTCACTAAATACTCTTGGTGTCAATATAAATATGTTTCATGTTGAGAAAGTAATTGCTGACATGAGATGACTTACTTGCATGTAGCAACCATACAGCCTCTTTACAGGGCAAGCAGGGTAAAGTAACAACTACTACACAATGATGGTAACACAGATTATCAACGGTTTAAAATCATTTCTTAACTGTACAATGAAAATAGAAAGTGGCATTAGTTTAATGTTTACTTTTACTCATGTGTCTCTAACTCTCGTCTAGCGAATCCAGTGAATAATGACTAAGACCACTTGTAGATGATACTGTTTGGTTCTTCTTGGCGTCGACAATGAATGAGTCCCATTGCTGTTTTGATGTGTCTTTGATAACATGAGGGTGTTGCATAGACACTGACTTGATTAAAGCCATTTGTCTGCTTTATCCACTTTCGGCGGTTAGATGTCCGCTTGGGAACTATTTGTGTGACGTAAGGTGGAAGCATAAAATAATTCTTACCTTATATGTGCTCTGTTGGAGGGTAGCCTCAGCTCAGATGAACCTGAGCACTAGGCAACTCGGCGCTCTTCTATGCACGGCTGTGATCCGTATTTTCAGGACGACACAGCAAGGATCAAGTGCGTTTTGCCTGTTATTCTAGTGTGTCTTTTAATAGAAATTGGCGCTTGTCGTTTGTCTGAAAAGCGGATTCGATCTCGAATGTCTTGTCTGTCGTTAACTCCGAAGTTGCTGGTTTTAAGTAGTGTTTATTGTGATTCTGTTTAGCTTTGGATGTAATTATGCACCTCGTGATCGTATCTGATACGCTGTACTGTCAGAATTTTTTGAATATTTCATTATCGGGTCTTTAGGAAGATGTCTCTGTCGGTTGACTCGGCATAGCCACGTAGGCCTCTGGTGTACTTTCTCGGCGTTCCATTTTATCCGTAGTCGGTTCGATATGCAATATCAAGTGTTTTAATCTGATGCTTCTTTGCCGGTGTCAAAAGGCATCTTTATTTTTCTTCGAGGTGGTGATGACCATAAGGTGAGGTTCAAGGAAGGAACTGTGTGTTTATTGTCGTAAAAGGAGAGTCTCTCGCGGAGGTGAATGACCTGCAGCTCGCACAGCCTTCATCCTTATTATGTTGCCATCATGTCCTACAGTAAAAAGAATTGCGCTTTAAGCTACTATAATCTTTCCGAACTTTGACGTAGAGAAGAGGCAAGACAGCTGCTACCACATAAGAAACTGCGGCTCTCCTTTTTCTGTCACCCATTGTCGTTTTATCGTCACGAATACTGCACGGGAAGTTACAGCTAAAGGAAGCGTGAATGGAACTGCGGCGGAAACTGGATGTCGCCTCCACACCTTCAGTTCAGATACCTGTAGAGATGTGAGTTGGACAGATAATTGCGCAGTTAAACTGTAGGTGCGTAGGAGCCTTAGGTTCCAAGACGAGTCTCAGGCTGTTTATTATGGCGAAATGCACGAATGATATAAACTTGTTTAAATTACTGAAATTGAAATGACAAGAAGAAAAGCATTGAAACATGTCTATAATTTACTTTAAGCTAACTAGGAATGTTGTGAGTGGTGGAAACTCCCCTTTTTGAAGATCAATTGTATCCCATTAAAAATTATGTGTCCACTGCGTAAAATATTATTTACGTAACAGGTACGGCTCAGTAACAATATTGTGTTCACAGTTGTGTTAAATATCTCCCGTTACTATCATCTCTATTTTTATCTTTATTTTTATTTCGTACCCCTCATCTCATAAAGACAGTCAACGATACAACAATTCACTTTTCAGCCAACAGCTTTTTAAAAGTATAACAAAGACGAAAACAAATGTTATCAAAGAACATACGTTATACATGATTTTGAACGCAATAAATGTGATGAATTTTGTTGGCTTCTACATAAGAAACATTGAAACTGATGCCTTCTTTTTAAATTAAAATCAAAGGACTAGCCCCTAAGACAAAAAATATATACATTTTGAAACACATACCAGAAATTACAATGAAATGAATACCCTTAGCTGCATACAGGCGTTGATATAAGCCAACGGGGACAGTTGAAAATGTGTGCCACGACTGGGACTCGAACCCAGGATCTCCTGCTTACATGGCAGACGCTCTATGCATCTGAGCCACCGTGGACACAGAGGATAGTGCGCCTGCAGGTAATTATCTCTAGCACGCCTCCCGTGAGACCCACATTCGCAACTTATTGTCCCGCACTATATTCACAGTGCTCAGATGTACAGAGCGTCTGCCATGTAAGCAGGAGATCCTGGGTTCGAGTCCCGGTCGGGGAACACATTTTCAACAGTCCCTGTTGACATATCAACGCCTGTATGCAGCTAAGGGTGTTCATTTCATTGTAATTTCATTCAAACGAGCTGCTCGGTCACCGTCCATCTTTCGGACATGACCATCTTCACATATACATACCAGAAAGGTGAAATTCTTCTAAGAAAAAGCACTGCACTTTCACTTAAAATCCGAAGGAACTGCAGTGGGAGAGACAGATTTTGGGAGGAGAGAACACGTTCTACAAGGTTGAAGAGTGTGATTCAAAAAATATAGAGGTCTATTAGGTAGTAAACTAAGGAGATGTATGCAGGTGTTGGAATGGATAGCGGGAAGACAGAAGGTGGTATGGTGCACGGGAGGAGTAGTTGGATGTGGGCGTAGAGTAGTGGTATTAAAGAGATGGAGAGAGGTTCATAAGGAAAAGAAGGAGGGAACCTTGACGTGGAGTGGAATACATGTGGAAGAGTTAAAGTTGGTAGCACGGGTAAATATTGAGGGGGATATCATTCTCTGCGAAAGACAGTTGGCTGAAGTTGCGGTGGGACAGAATTCGGAGTATTTGCAGGTGTAAGGTTGGTGGGATGTGTTTGTAAAGACGTAGCACCGTGCCGGGCTGGTGACTAGAAGGGAAACAGTAGGATTACTGGAATTTAATTTGTAGATAGTGTAGGATACGTGGAGGTGTTTGATGTGTGTGTGTGGGGGGGGGGGGGGGGGTGAATTCGATGAAGCCGCGCGGGATTAGCCGAGCAGTCTAGAGCGCTGCAGTCATGGACTGTGCGGCTGGTCCCGGCGGAGGTTCGAGTCCTCACTCGGCCATGGGTGTGTGTGTTTGTCCTTAGGATAATTTAGATTAAGTAGTGTGTAAGTTTAGGGACTGATGACCTTAGCAGTTAAGTCCCATAAGATTCCACACACACACACACACACTCAATTTGATGAAGCTGCAGAGGATCCAAGTGGGGAGAGGTTCAAAATGGTTCAAATGGCTCTGAGCACTATGGGACTTAACATCTATGGTCATCAGTCCCCTAGAACTTAGAACTACTTAAACCTAACTAACCTAAGGACATCACACAATACCCAGTCACCACGAGGCAGAGAAAATCCCTGACCCCGCCGGCAAGTGGGGAGAGGCAACTGAATGTGGAAAGTGAGGCAGAGTGCATGACGTTCCAGGATTTCGAGGGACGTACAGGACTTTGGGGAGAGGGGGATATTCATACATCATCAGAATAGGATAGGATGGCTCAGATGGAAGCTTGTACTCCACAAGATCAGCCACTTAGTAGTTTTAATAGTTTCAGTCTGTTGTGGGCTTTCGTTGGATGGTTAGTAGGTGAGGTTTCGATTTTAATTGCGGGTCGAGGGTTAGTACTGAGTATTTTAGTGTGTTAGTTAAGTGTGTAGGAAGGTCGTAAATGGTAGAGTAAAAGTCATGGGGATGGAAAATGTAGGTGGTTCATCCTACGTTACTGGCCACTAAAATTTCTACACCAAGAAGAAATGCAGATGATAAACGGGTATTCATTGGACAGATATATTATACTAGAACTGACATGTGATTACATTTTCACGCAAATTGGGTGCATAGATCCTGAGAAATCAGTACCCAGAACAACCACCTCTGGCCGTAATAACGGCCTTGATACGCCTGGACATTGAGTCAAACAGAGCTTGGGCGGCGTGTACAGGAACGACTGCCCATGCAGCTTCAGCACGATACCACAGTTCATCAAGAGTAGTGACTGGCGTATTGTGACGAGACAGTTGCTCGGCCACCACTGACCAGACGTTTTCAATTGGTGAGAGATCTGGAGAATATGGTGGCCAGGGCAGCAGTCGAACATTTTCTGTATCCAGAAAGGCCCGTACAGGACCTGCAACATGCGGTCGTGCATTATCCTGCTGAAATGTAGGGTTTCGCAGGGATCGAATGAAGGGAAGAGCCACGGGTCGTAACACATCTGAAATGTGACGTCCACTGTTCAAAGTGCCGTCAGTGGGAACAAGACGTGTCCGAGACGTGTAACCATTGGCACCCCATACCATCACGCCGGGTGATACACCAGTATGGCGATGACGGATACACGCTTCCAATGTGCGTTCACCGCGATGTCGCTAAACACGGATGCGACCATCATGATGCTGTAAACAGAACCTGGATTCATCCGAAAAAATGACGTTTTGCCATTCGTGCACCCAGGTTCGTCGTTGAGTACACCATTGCAGGCGCTTCAGTCTGTGATGCAGCGTCAATGGTAACCGCAGCCATGGTCTCCGAGCTGATACTCCCTGCTGCTGCAAACGTCGTCGAACTGTTCGTGCAGATGGTTGTTGTCTTGCAAACTTCCCCGTCTGTTGACTCAGGGATCGACACGTGGCTGCACGATGCGTTACAGCCATGCAGATAAGATGCCTATCATCTCGACTGCTAGTGATACGAGGCCTTTGGGATCCAGCACGGCGTTCCGTATTACCCTCCTTCCAGTGCAATGCTTTGAGGGTCATTATAGACACCTCTAGAACGCTTTTGGGGGCCTGCTTCGCTCTCACAAACGTCGGTCAGTAACTGATTGTAATTTCGTAACCTGTAAGCAGACTGTTGCGACGTACTTGCGGAAACTTACCAAAGACTTGTCGAATACATGCCACACAGAATGATTGCTGTAATGCATCCCAAAGGTAGACCAACACGCACGAGGTCATAATGTTTAGGCTCACTAGCATATGTTCTGATATTCCATATACAAGTGTTTTGCAAGTGTTTTGTTTACCAGGCGACAATGTGGAAATGTTGATGTTGATGGGGGAAAATGATTGTGTTACACTAGCCTCTACAACACCACGTATAGTGACTGTATTTGTAAATAGCCGTAACACACACGTGGTCGCCCTGTGCCAGCTGCACGATGCCTATCTGACGGCTTCTAGAAGCAACAAATACGTGATTTTCACTAATTCTTGTAATTATTAACCGATATGAAAATTTAAAGGGCTGCGAAAATCTACTCAGTAAGAGGTATAATCTTACGTCAAAGGTATAACAGTAAGTCAAATGTCTGACTATAGTCATCCAGTATTTGCGAATGACAGCATTTAGCGACTTCCAAGAAACTTTACACGTAATATCCAACCCTTCCGAAACTTTTTTCTCACTGACGAGCAATCTCCCTCCCTCATTCCCCACAAAGTAATAAAAGGAAAAAATGTTATCGCTTACTATACTTTCGCTGTTCATTTAATCGAACTTCAGCATTACGCATGATGTCTTCATTTATTACTTCTTTACTATTAACACTATTCGCAACACATTTTGCACACAGTCTCCACATATATCATTGAATGTAGATACAACATTTTATCATTGTACGACGTGTAGTTCAGGAGGCATGACTTCATAAACTTTGAAATGCGTGAATAGCCTTTTTATGTTTCCATAAGTCTGTTAGTGAACAATCAGTAGTTAGAATTTTGTGTCTTCAACAATAAAAGTTTTACATGCGTAACATCAAATTATTAACACATTAACTTACGTGTAATTGTAAAGTAATTAGAAGTTCCAACCTGTTTTTTACGTGGAAGATCGTTTGCTTAAAGGACCTGGAGTTGGGGGTTTATTGATTTGATTAGAAACCGTTTGTAAGGCATGGTTGCAAAGATTACTGGTACCTATACTAAAGTAAATGTGACGCCAGGAGGCACATGTGCTGTGATAGGTGTCCAGACTGAGCGCCTGTGTTCGGTTGTTGTGCCCGCAGGCGGCGATCTGGAGGCGGACGTGGACCCCGAGGAGGCGGAGGAGCTGTCTGCCAGGTCCCGCCTGCAGCCGCAGTCCCAGCTGAGGGGCAGTCCGCCGCCCCCGGTGCCCACAGCCTCCGCCGCCTCCGCCTCCAGAGCCTCCGCACCGCCCCAGCCGCCTCCCCAACAGCAGCAGCAGCAGAACAAGCAGCGCCGCAGCCGCACCAACTTCACGCTGGAACAGCTGAACGAGCTGGAGAGGCTGTTCGACGAGACGCACTACCCGGACGCCTTCATGCGGGAGGAGCTGAGCCAGCGGCTGGGGCTGAGCGAGGCCAGGGTGCAGGTGAGTCATGCATGCACTAAAAATGTAGGCATCTCAACCAAAAGTGCCAAAACTATAAAAACATAAAATAATACGAACCAAAATCAGACAATAAAGGAAAATACAGGTACTAGCGAAATCACAAACTTTAAACAGAAGTAACTAAAGGTGTCTAAACTCGCTTCTCTGCCACGGGCCAACTACGAGGGTTGTTTTTTAAGTAAGGGCCGTTCGCGCGTATAGTCCCGTAGTTCGCGCGGACGCCGCAACAAACCACCGCGCCACTTGCCGGCATCCTTCCCGTTCACACTGATGCAAGTTGCAGCTCTGTAGGTGACGTGTACGCATCGCTGTGCTACTTTATAATGTTTACGATTATTGAATCGTCTGCCGCGTCTGAGATACGGTCAGTGATACGTTTTTTGACCACAAGAAGCCTATCAGCTGCAGAAATTCATCGTCAGTTAACAGAAGTTTATGGCTTGAATGCAATGAGTGAAGGTAAAGTGCGTCAATGGGTTAGAGAGTTTAAAAATGGCCGTCAAAACGTGCATGACGAAGAACGCTCAGGCCGGCCCTCTGTGATCACTGATGATTTGGTAGCTGCAGTCGAAACAAAGATTCGTGAGGACAGAAGATTCACAATTTCCATTATTTCTTTGGAATTTCCACAAGTTTCAAGATCAGTTTTGTACAAAATTGTGTCAGAAAACCTAAACTTTAAGAAACTGTGTTCTCGGTGGGTACCCAGGCTCCTCACAGAGGACCACAAATGGAAGAGATTTGCCACTTCATTGGACTTTTTGATTCGTTACGAGGAAGAAGGGGATGACATGTTGAGTCAAATTGTCACTGGAGATGAAACATGGGTATCCCATATCACTCCCGAAAGCAAGCGACAATCGATGGAATGGCGACACACAACCTCACTCGCCAAGGTCAAAGCCAAACAGACGCTGTCAAAGCGCAAGATTATGGCAACTGTGTTCTGGGACCGGCGCGGTGTTTTGCTAGTGGACTTTATGCCACGAGGACGACAATCAACTCAGATGCCTACTGTGCAACTCTAAAAAAGCTCCACAGAGCAATTCAAAACAAAAGGCGCGGCATGCTGACAAAAGGAGTTTTGCTCCTGCACGATAACGCTAGGCCTCACACCTCTCAAAGGACTCGGGATTTGATTGATTCTTTTGGCTGGGAAGTTTTGGACCTTGCACCATACAGCCCTGACCTTGCTCCTAGCGATTTTCACCTTTTCCGGTACCTGAAACACCATCTTGGCGGGCAGCGCTTCAATGACGACGATGAAGTGAAAGCGGCCGTGAACTCTTGGCTGTCGGAGCAGGCGGCCGAATTCTTTGAAGAGGGAATTAAAAACTTAGTTGTACGGTATGACAAGTGCTTAAATAAACAAGGCAACTATGTAGAAAAATAGGTAAAATTGTGTAGAATCAGAAAATAAAAGGTTTTTTACAAAAGTATTTGTATCTTTTTTTAAAATAAAAACGGCCCTTACTTAAAAAACAACCCTCGTACATTGACTTTCACTTACAGTTGTAACACAATGACCCTAGACAGCCTCGACATGCGCTGGAAAGCATATACCATAAGGACAAAATGTTTAGAGTCTGAATTAATGAAGAGTTAGATAAAAGTTAGAATGGTGGTTTTTATGCTTGAGATGCTTTCCAGCTCCCCCCTCCCCCCCCCCTTCGCCCTGCCCCTCCCTCTACATACAACCATGACTCAGTAGAATGCACGGGACGTTCATACTATCACGTTAAATGGTCAGACTAGTCCTTGACCATACATGTGAATTTTTGCAGTTGCTCGTTTTGTAGTTGGTTTGTATTGATACAACCAAGTAGACAGCAGTGGTGACTTTTACAGAAAAGAACTGCCGCGTTTTGCTTTTAATCAAGTCGTGGCAGACGTCAACGTGTCGTTTTCGTTCAGGAGTGAACGTGTCCGGAATAAACTTGACGCACACTTTTCTCCTCCTCAAAATATTATGGAAAATATCTTCATACTTGATGCCCCATTGTGTTACGTGACCCAATAACTTCGACATGCTACAGCCGCACGTCTACTACTTGGCATCACCTGTACACAACTGACTGGTCGAATCTACGTCTTTTTTTGTGTACACAGTTTTTAGTTTCAGCTCCCACCGTAGTTACTGCGATTATGTAGCCTATACGCCAGGAATAAAATCAGTCATAGAAATTTCGTTGTGGAACGTGTAAATGAGTATTCGACAGTGTCCTAAATAAAGACAATGACGCTAAGTAATTATAAATCCATACATATCCGTACAGAATTTTGGTCCATTACTTACGACTAACACCCTGATGAACTTCTGTTTTTTATGTTGCTTTTATTTTTCAAAACATCTAAAATTTTATATTGTAATTAGTCCCTCAGTAAAACATTGGAGAAAAAGGAGACAATAGGAGCTAGATGCCTTACCTGCTACAAAGCAGTATACGGAATCTGACTTTTGATACAATCATTATGAAAGGATTTACTTATTTCCTAAATATGGGAGCTCCATTTAAATTCTGCCAACAGTTTAAAAGACTACATCTTCTTCAAAGAGGCACAGTGAAATGAAGAAAACGACACTTCTCATGACACAGTTGGCACGAAGGCAGGACGAGGAATACCTGTGTGCGGAAGGTGTTGTCTGTGTTCTGTGTCCTGGCCATGACCACTGCCCCTTACGCTCCCAGGCAGTTGGTATGAGACATTTTTTGAGGTTCGCAGCATGCAGACGTCCAGCCACTCCGAGTTTATAATAACATTTTGGTGCTCAGTTGCATTGTCCCGATTCCCGTATATTCAAATAATTTGACAGTGCATTTGGAAGAGACCAGCAGTCATTGTGATGAACTCATGGCCCTTGTGTCCTTGGGTCTTGATACGGTTCTGTCATCCATTACTTTGGACAGAAGCTCACAAGGTCGACTGCAAATTAGATGCCACCATTTTGCAAGTGCAACTAAGTCGTGCAGGAGCCACGTGAAAGTCGTGCAGGAGCCACGTGACAAAAAGTCACCACATCCCATCCAGTATCTTCTCGATTGCTCTCTGATCCATTCAACTCACTCTGCGATCTCTCTGACCTATCGTGAGATTATCCACACACAGTATCACCTTTGAAAGCATAGAACTACTCGCAAGTGTAACGGAATGTTGTCTATGTCTCTATCACCCAGGTTTAGTAGTGCACCAATAATGCCTCTGCCTTTTAAGTGATTATTAATGCATTGTTTTTTTCTGTGCTGATTTCTTTGCATCTCTGTTAGTGTCTCTCTCTTATGGAGGAAGTATCGATGATCCTTAACGGCTGCTTTCTGCTGTATGAATTAAATTTATCTCAATATATCCAAATTCACTACAATAACTCATTTCATATGTTGGAATCTCGGTTCACACTTAGTTTCCAACATAGTTCTGCTGGAAGTCTCTGCAAGCAGGTATGAAACCAATAGCTTTCCACTATCATCACTGAGAAAGAGATAAAATTCAATTTCCCTTTTATCACATCCAACTTGAATTAGGACGAAATTGGATTGCCAAAGCACCATAACTCATTGTTAGCTCATGGCTAGTATTAAGTGGACAGGTAAGAAAATCTATGAAATGGTCATCCCTGAATCTATGAGAAAAGAAATCTGTGGAAAATACTGACTAGAAGAAGAGACAAGAAGAAAGGACACGTGTTGGGGCAGAACTTCCATGGTAGCACAGGGAGCTGAGCCCATTGTGTGCAAGTACTACTCTGAAATGAAGAGGAAAGGGGAAGTTGTTAGAATCACCACACACTGATAGCTACGTCATGTTGCTGAAGGAGGGACCCTAGTATTATATGAAAATTCCTGGCTGGAGATTTAAATTACATAATCTAGATTAAATGGTGATCAGAAGAATAGCTAACACTCATCAAGTCAGGCTTGAACACCACTGTCCTGTACTAGATATGGTCCTTACCCAGCCAGTTTCAGGAGCACCTACAGCTCAGAGTAGACACTGAACTATAGTGAAACTTGACTTTTTCACATACACATCAATTCTGAAGGTGAAAGGAGTGTAGCTACAAAGCAGGGCTATCAGACCATTTCTGCATTTAGTCTCATACTGCACAAATATGTACCCTTAACCCCATTTTATACCTTCTGTAACCCCTTTTGTTTACCAAATCACATCACCTTTTAGTTTTAGTTGTCTCACACTAAATTACAGTAGTGTCATGATATATTTAAAGTAAAATCTATGATTCTACAAATATTCCAAAGTATATCATACAGAAATATACAAAATCTATTAAAAAACTATAAGTCTACCACCTTCGATTCTTTAAATATCGATCTCCCTTGTGTAAAACAGTTCCAAATGTCTGATTACTTTACAAATGAGTTAATGTGTTAAAATTTTGATCTTGAGCATATAAGTGAGAAAAAGTTCAGAAAATTATGTTTAATGTTTGTTGGGAGTCATGAATGGCTCTCATTATCACACACAGAATAATTACAGCCTGGCTAATTTGCTTTCTGTTTTAAGCAAAAGCTAGTTTTTCAACATCACAATATTTAAGATGATCTTCTGAACCACATTCAGTGGTATATATGGATACTGTCTACAAAATGTGTTGGAAACAATGTTAGTAGTAAAGAAATAATGAATTAAAATGTCATGTCTTATGCCAGCTATAGTTTTACTGCATGATAGGCGAAAATGTAGTAAGTGACAAACTTTTTCCATAGGTATTGTTACTTAATTATAGATGTTCTAACTTCATGTCTATATATCCAGCAATATGTCAGCATTTTATGCATATCTCTTGATTTAAAGAATTAGGATATGATTAAGAAAAACCGATTTAATCCCAAATAATAATATAAGCTTAGGAAAGCATTCAAACAGGTTAAACTTAAGGTTTTTTGATCCACTTAGGTTTATGGCTTCATCATTAGATAATGTACCATCCTATTTGAATAAAGATCAAATTAAGAATATCAAGAAGGTTTTCTCAGAACATAGAGTAGCCCTAGTTACAAGCAGAGGAGTTTATCTTGATTAAGAGCAAAACAATCATTAATGAGGATGTAGCAGCAGTATCTATACAGAAGACAGAAATTATGCTTAGCTGACAAATTTTTATAGGTATCACTATTTCAGATTGATTAAACGAACTAATGTATGTTTTACTATAATATTATAGCACCAAACTGTGAATACAATATTGAATTATGATATAAAGATCCAGATTCTTATATATATATATAATATGAAAAATGAATATTTCTGCACAGATATAAAAGGAAGTTTTAAGAAAGTTGAAAAATTAATACAGTGGAAAAATTATGAAAGAATTTATAGAATTCATAACTAAAATATATAACTATAAAGTTCAGGAAAAAGATGTTACTATAGTAAAAGGTCTGTTATAAATAATAGATCATCAAAGATTGTAAAATTGCTTATTCAATATCAAAGAGCCAAATAGATTTATGACAATAATAACAAATCTTTAAAAATATATATTATACACTATAGAGGTGTACAAAAAACTCTATGTCCAGTCACTGAAGAATAGTTTCATTAAATAAAACAGAAACTTCACAATGCGGTCATTACAAAAAAATTCAGTAATATGAATCTTTAAAATATGTCATTTACATTGCTCTGCAAAGTTCTGTAAATTTTTTCTTTCCTTTAACAAACCTACAGATTCCTTAATCTTGAGATCTTTTATACCTATCTATCCCCATAAACACCAGCTACTGTGTAATCACGCAACAGAGACAAACAAAATAAAAATTTATCAAATTTTCCTCATCGTGCTTGATCATTTATATACATTGTAAACAACATGGGTCCTATCACGTTTCCTTGGTATATCCTAAAAATCAGCTTCACCTCTTCCAAGTTGGTTCTGATAAGAGCGACATATCAAGCTCTGTCTGCAAGATACCAACCTGTGTGCCGATGCTATAGCACTGTGAATCTCATGGGAGTGAGTTAAGTTTGACAAGATCTCTATTTGCGGAATCCATGTTGATTTTTATAGAGAAGATTTTAATTCTCCGAAAACATCATAATACATTATCGTAAAACACATTCTATAATTCTACGACAGATTGACATCAACAATATAGGGCTATAATGAAGTCCATCTGTCCTATGTGCCTTCTTGAAAACGGCAATGACCTGCGCTTTTTTCCAGTCACTAGGTACACTTGGTTGATCCAGCGACCTACAGTAAACTGCTGCAGACACGGAGCAAGTTCTTTCGCATAATCTCTGTAGAATCTTAAAGGTACCTCATTTGGTTCTAATGTCATTCCAATATTAAGCAATAATAGATGTTTTTCTGTTGCACGATCAGTTGTCTAAATGTTTGAAATTTCAAAGTTCGTGAAGGTGTTGGAAAGACCCACCTTGGTTCAATAGCTATGCTAGAAAACTGCTACTTAAACAAAGACAGCTTCTTCATAGATGAAAGAAGATCTAAAACTTAGCAGAGACACAAAAGCTGGACAAAGCAGAAATGAGTGTAAGGAGAATATGAGAGGAGCGTTCACGACTTTGTCAGTTAATTTAACTGAACTAACTAAAAACTCTAAGATGTTTTCGTCTTACATAAAATCAATAAGTGGCTTGAAAACATCTATTCAATAGCTTAGTGACCATAATGACACCGAAATGGAAAATGACGGAGAAAGCCGAAATACTGATTTTGTTCTTCCGAAACTGTTTTGCAGTGGAAGATCATATTACAGTCCCTCCTTTCAATGTTATGAAACACATGAAATGAAATCGCAGATGTGAATGATGGATGTTGTCGCCACAGTGCCTGTTCTTTGGAGATGAACACATCTCGAAGAGAGCTTTGTATTGTAATCAGAATAACACAGGCAATGCAATATTGTATTTCTCTGCCAATACTGGGCAAGCGACTTTCAAGTACAGTGTCTGACCAGTATAGCAATATACATAATGGATGTACAAGTATAAGTCGTATATGCATGATTGGTGACATATGAAAGTTTGGGTCTGGCTGAGAGTCGTGCACAGGTCGCTAAATTGTAAGGCGACCGTTCGCGACAAGCGGGAAATCCGGGTTCAAGTCCTGATTTTCCTTGTCATCATTCCATTCTACGCTGATGACTGTCGTTATTCGCAATTGCGAATTCATTTCATGTCTTTCATAATGGCTGTAGTCGCCAAAGTGCCTGTTCCTTAGGACATACATGCATGGCAAAAGGAACTTTTCATTCTAATCATACTAACACAAGCACTGCAATATTGTATGGTGAAGGATCAGTTAATTGTATCATTAATACACTTCCTTTTCAAATGCATCTACCTGGTTACTCTTAATGTGGTCCAGGAAGTATATCAGATGAAGGATTATCTAGAAGTGACAAAGAAGTTAAACCTTGTAAAACATGTGATATTACATATACGGGTTATTGCAATTTAGAGTACAAAAACAGCATGTAAAAAGCGTCATATAGCTACAAAGGAAAGATTACACATATCAGAAATTTCAGTTGAAAAAAAAGAGAGCTGCAACATCTGTTGTACAAATTAAATAGAGAAAAAGAAAAAAAGAGGAGCTGGTATTGCAACTAATGACTGTGGTTAAGGAATTTGAAATTTTTCACTAGTAAATGAAATTTAATATTTATCATAATATTACTGTGTGTGAAAACCTAAACTAAAATATACAGAGATTAAACTACTATTTAACAAATAGAAAATCTAAAGGGAATCGAATTAAAGAAGATAGTAATTTGATTTTACCGTTACCCAGTCCACATCTATAACAGATTGTAGAAAGCAAGAAACTTCTGCATTAAATCAACATGAAGCCAGAATTCGTCCACTGCTATTTGCTGCATGAGAAGCTTTTGGATCATTAGCTGGTTAAGCTACACCAGTTACAAGTGCAGCTCATTAAAAGAAGGTGCTGAATAAGCTGAAGAAAAGACGTGTAACTTCGAAATTAATGAAAGAATCACTCAGCCATTAATAACATCAGAAAAAATAATAAATTGGATGCATCCTCTACGTTATTTTGTTGGTGAATAATTAATAAAGGCATTTGAGATTAAGAACTTTGGAAGTGTTTTTTGACTGATTAAGTTTCTTTAATATTAGAAATAATTAAATCTGGCAATGAGAAATTAAATTTATTGGAACCTGTTTGTATACACTGGATTTGTTGTTATAGCTACACTAATAACAGATTTGTCTCTGATTTATTTGGACGAAATGATGAAAATATTGGGTTAAATATGTGGGATCATTAAGCTATGTCATAATGAAAATAAAATTCCAAACTCCAAGGAATACATATGTGTGATTTTGTGTTTATTTGTTTAAAACTATTTTGTGAAGGTTTACTGAAATTTTGAAGCTAATAAATAGATTTTTTAAATACACAAATTGGAAAAAAGACGAGTGAGATGAGCTAAGAGAACATCGAATTTCGAAAGTACTTTGCTGTTATCCTTAATAAATATAAAAAATATATCAATTTCATAAACAGATGATTAGTTAATTGAAGTGTAGCAGTTTCAATGGTTTAGTTCGACGCGCAAGTCGCCGAAGTGGCATCAAATCAAAAGACTTTCACCAGGCAAACTGTCTACCCGACGGTTGGCCCTAGCCACACGAATGGTTTAGTTAATAAGAGATATTTAAATTCCAATCTTGCACAAACTAATATTCAGTATCAGATCTCTTGACAGCATTTAATAATTATAGTTCTAAGAAACTGATTGAGCAAGCATTTTAAAAAATAAAAAAAAGATAGATTACAGCCTTTGTAGTAGCCAACAACAAAACTGATGAATAAAGTCTGTGATTAATAGAAACTGAATTCATGTTTGTACAAACTGATAAGCAACTTAGATTACTGTATCAAAGATGAAATCATTTTTTCTGGTAGGGGTCAATGTAAATTACATCCTACTGATTATAAAGTGAAAATACCAGGGTATAATGGAGAACAATCAGTTGATGTTCTGAAGACTACTGAGTAACTAATTTCAGAAATCATCCATTGATTTATTGCTTTAGATAAAAGTAAATTAGTTAAGTAAAAGCAGAGAAGATTTGACAATATTAATTTTTGATTAATTGTCTATCATTTATTCAAGATATCAATGAAAAGAATTAACTCTTTTATTTTTTATTATATTTTTACGATAAACAATAATTGATGTGTGACTACCAAGAAGTATTCAGAAACTCATCATCAGCAAAGAACAACAACTACAAACAGAAGACAGTGAGCTGAAGGTAATTATACAATATGGAAAAGCATAATATGTAAATTTGTTAATTGCATTTCTATGAAGAGGTTCAAGAGATAGAAATGTATGTGAAGAAACTTTAAATAATTACAAAAAATGATGAGTAACAATTTTATAGCGACAGATATTGTTTAATTGGGATTGATAATTTATGACCAGCAATTATATTAGAAATAGTTTCAGGAAACTTGAAAGGAATTTCAGAAGTAATTTTCATAATGAAAATTAGCATATTTTTAAAGTTTTCATTGGTTGAAAGTAAAACAAGTCGAAATCTATGTGATGTTTTTCACATACCATTCAAAATAAGATCTCATAAACATTTTCAAACAGAATTTTTAAAAACATGAATGAATGAATATTAAGGTAATCATTATTCTACTTTCATATAGACGAAGGTATCTGTTGCAGAACAGTTCAATGGAACACACAAAAAGAAAATTTGGAGAAATTTGCTACAGCAGTAGGTTGATACAATTCCAAAATTAGTTGAAAAAATATGAAAATACATGCAACAATAAAGATGTAATTAAGCACAATGAGCTAGTTAGACATCCATTTTTTAAAACTGCACCACATGCAATATTTTATGTTTCAAGTTGGAGCTAAAGTAAGACTCCACAAATCAAAAGGTATATTTGAAATGGGATGTACGACCATCTGGTGAAAATAAATATTTGAAGCAACTGATGAAGTAGTAAGCAATCTAATGACACCTAACTTGAAATATATAGAAGGTATTTTCTATGAATATGAATACAGACAACAAACTATCCACATTTATGTAACACTGAAGAAGTGATAATAAAGGTAAACAATGAAGTATATGCTAAATGGTTAGGATTTAATAAATGTCAGAATAAATTGTAAATATAGATATTGTAATTGTTTATGGTATGGTTTAATCTTGTAAATGATTACTTACATCTTCTGTAACCAGCTTAGTGTATTTGTTGTTTAAATTAAAATAATTTCTTTAAAAATAATATTTCTGTTCAACAGTTGTTTTATTCTGTTGTATATGTTAACTGATTTGGATTATATTTAACTCTTAATACCTCATTACAATTTGGAGGTCTGTCTTCAACTAATTTGTGTTTATAACTTTCTTCTAAGAAGTAATTACAATCTCATAGGTAATCATATGGAATTTCTTCATAAACTAATCAACCAATACTGAACATGGTGCTCAACTTACAACTTGCAATTGGTAGCTCGGCATTTACCTGTAACATTTAAGGTTACAACTACATTTACCTTTATGATTATAGTTAATATTTAACTTTTTAAAATTTTTGATCTTATTTAGATTTTTTTTTCTAGATTTGTTTTTCAATCCAATGTAATAAAGTGAAATTTGTCATTCCAAAATTTACTCAACGTTTTTTCGTTTTATGAAACTTTAAAGCTCCACCTTCAAATTCGTCATAAATAAGACTTAAAATAGGTATCATCTTGTTAGAACATATATAAGAAATTATGGTTTTCTCTCATGGTTTGTGTAGGAACTTTCTAACATATTTGAGATAATAAAATCAGACTCTTCGCTTCTCTCTTTCTCTAGAATATATTCTCTTGTTACAACCTCATTTTCGAGAGTAACATCATCAAGTAAAACATCTGAATTATTGTTGCACTTATCTAGACATAGATCATCATCATTATCATTGTTTTCAGCTAAAATAATTATATTAGTATCGATTTTGTCTTCTGTGTTATTACATGATATTTAGGTTAATCCAAGCTAATACAAATAATTCTTATTATTTTTTAATCATCATGCTGCTAAAATATGATGACAATCATTAGAACTGTTTTTCATATCTATACAGACTTATAGAATTATTATAATTTTTCACATTGACATTACATTTTAATAACCTTTAGTCATATCTTATCACCCCAATCAGATTTACTCATTTCTAACTTCAACCTCTTTTACTTTATAAATGAGTAGATTATTCCTTTTCAATGATAAGACCTCAATTTTCAGACAACAATTGAGTACTTCTTTCAGAGATGAGTTTAAACAACTTTCAGAAGTTGAATATGAATCTACATTTATCAATTCAAGCGTTACATCCAATACTACTAATATTTGTACAAAGAAACCTGTCATAAATATTATGGCAGATTAAGTTTCACATAGGGTTGTTACCGAGAGAGATGTTAAACTGTATCTGGAGGTAAAATATAGTATTGGAAATCTTTTAGGATCTAGCAGTTTTGCAGAAATGAAAGGCTGTTAATAATCATATTCTTAAGATTATTACATTTGAATTAATTAATGTCAGTTTTAATTTAGCTGCTTCAGTGTTCATTAACCATGGTGATCTTTTCGCTGATAAATGAATGTCAGTGCTTGTTTTAAGCCTAATACAGAGTTTGATGTGTATCTTATTTTGAAACCAAATCGTTGTTTGTTTGTACTAATTCATAATAAAGTTCAACATCTAACAATAACGTAAGTGATGAGAATGGTGAGCTAACGATTTTAAGTCAGCTGACGTAAAAGTAATTTTCGAAATGAGATGAAGTGATTTTTTGTCCTATATAAATGAAAAAGTTGGAAACCATCAGTTTCAATCATTTCCAAATAATGACAAATGTAGTGTAATTACATTAGTTCAAATAAAGATGTAGAGATTAATATAAATATTGGTAATGAGTGGGTACTGCCTAAATGTGCCTTTTTTGTGAATGATTTTTAGTATTCTTAAAGCTGATGGGACAGGTTAACCTATATATGATGGAAAAATTTAAAAAAATGTTAATGATTTCTGTATTGCAAAGCTTTTTGAGTTCATTAGCATAAGGAAAGGAAATTATTTCTAGAATTGAATTTCTATTTTTATCATCATCCATTACTATAGTTAACTTGAAATGTTTCTGATAAAAGATTTTTGGAAAGTGATGTCATGTAAAATGGTAATAAAACTAAAAGGAAGAATTAAATTCTTTCCCTATTATCATTGCTGGAGAGATTCTTTAAATGCTATAAAGAAACATTTTGAAAGGAAATCTAACTGTACTTTTTACCTAAATATCAAGCAATGTAGATTTTCTCTGGAGAGGGCAAATTTTAATGATGCAACAAAATGAAAAACTACTGTGGGAAGTATGGAGTATGAATTTCCAATTGTCAGATATGTCTCTGTACACAGCATTGAGTTAGTTAAAAATAATCTTGAGAATAATAAAATACCAATCTCATCTTAAGAGCTACAAGCTAAAGAGTTTGGAAAATTAAATGGCAAAAGTAATTTCGAATCAGATATCACAAGTCAGTATACATCAATGGAATTTGATAGGCTTTCCTTCATTTTTGTGGTATTTCAGACAGAGAGAGAGAATAACACTCATTGCCATTTATCCCATCTTATACTTTATCTAAGCTCCACTAGAGATATGGAATTTGAAGACAACAGATAAATTTCTGAAACCCTTTGATTATCCCTACAGTTTTAAATACATTATTAATTTGAAAGAAAATGCATTTGTGAATCCTTATAATTTTATTGCAAATTATTCTTTTTATGCTATAAATATGAGTTGCAGGAGGAATCTCTTAGCAACTCAAAAAACAGCTGTGAATCTGTGTTCTGTATTTGGTAGTAAGACACCTAAAAATACTTTAGGTTATATAGCAATAGTCTTGTAAAGGATGAAAAAAATCAGCTGACAAGTTATGCAACACAGGTTTATTAGAACCCTCGAGCTAGGTTTAGGTAATTATAAAATTATCTTCTTTAGAAGGAGATTGTTACACCTAGAGACAGAAAATTAAAGTAAAACAGAAATAGTAAATACTAGAAGCTTACCATAAACACTTCCAAGTTACATATTGTGTTGGAAAGGTACATTGGAATAAAGAGGCCTGGCTCTTGTTGAATATAATTTCACTTCAAAAACAATAAAATGACAAGTCATGATCATCAGATAACATCAGTGTCAACTTCTCATATAAAACTTGTCAACTGACTAACATACTAGGCACTTAAGTTTACTATAACTCTAAATACACAGAACACATGTTTAACGTAGAAGAAATAATTTAAAATTATTTAAAAAATCCTTGTCTTAAAACTCATTACAACAGAAAAATTCTATAAAAAACATAAAATTATCAGAACAATTACAGGTACACTGCATGAATGTTCCCTCTCCAGCAACATAGGCTGTTGATTCACCGAGATGAAATATGAAGCTAAAAAATTTTTAAATTCTAATTACAACTGTGACAATATAAAATAAAACATGATACCATAAAATAGTTGTGCATATTGGATTTTTTTTTCAATATGACAACTGGACTGCAATCTAAACTATCTAGTGCTGAATAAGTGACATAAAATACTGTGTACATGAAGTAAATGACATCCTCAACAGAGTACATGCACCCAGTAAACAGCTCTTAAGTGGCCATGAGTAAGGGCGGAAAGCCAGCGAAGTAATTCCTATTGTTACGCTTCAGCTGTTTCTGCTACACTCCTGGAAATTGAAATAAGAACACCGTGAATTCATTGTCCCAGGAAGGGGAAACTTTATTGACACATTCCTGGGGTCAGATACATCACATGATCACACTGACAGAACCACAGGCACATAGACACAGGCAACAGAGCATGCACAATGTCGGCACTAGTACAGTGTATATCCACCTTTCGCAGCAATGCAGGCTGCTATTCTCCCATGGAGACGATCGTAGAGATGCTGGATGTAGTCCTGTGGAACGGCTTGCCATGCCATTTCCACCTGGCGCCTCAGTTGGACCAGCGTTCGTGCTGGACGTGCAGACCGCGTGAGACGACGCTTCATCCAGTCCCAAACATGCTCAATGGGGGACAGATCCGGAGATCTTGCTGGCCAGGGTAGTTGACTTACACCTTCTAGAGCACGTTGGGTGGCACGGGATACATGCGGACGTGCATTGTCCTGTTGGAACAGCAAGTTCTCTTGCCGGTCTAGGAATGGTAGAACGATGGGTTCGATGACGGTTTGGATGTACCGTGCACTATTCAGTGTCCCCTCGACGATCACCAGTGGTGTACGGCCAGTGTAGGAGATCGCTCCCCACACCATGATGCCGGGTGTTGGCCCTGTGTGCCTCGGTCGTATGCAGTCCTGATTGTGGCGCTCACCTGGACGGCGCCAAACACGCATACGACCATCATTGGCACCAAGGCAGAAGCGACTCTCATCGCTGAAGACGACACGTCTCCATTCGTCCCTCCATTCACGCCTGTCGTGACACCACTGGAGGCGGGCTGCACGATGTTGGGGCGTGAGCGGAAGACGGCCTAACGGTGTGCGGGACCGTAGCCCAGCTTCGTGGAGACGGTTGCGAATGGTCCTCGCCGATACCCCAGGAGCAACAGTGTCCCTAATTTGCTGGGAAGTGGCAGTGCGGTCCCCTACGGCACTGCGTAGGATCATACGGTCTTGGCGTGCATCCGTGCGTCGCTGCGGTCCGGTCCCAGGTCGACGGGCACGTGCACCTTCCGCCGACCACTGGCGACAACATCGATGTACTGTGGAGACCTCACGCCCCACGTGTTGAGCAATTCGGTGGTACGTCCACCCGGCCTCCCGCATGCCCACTATACGCCCTCACTCAAAGTCCGTCAACTGCACATACGGTTCACGTCCACACTGTCGCGGCATGCTACCAGTGTTAAAGACTGCGATGAAGCTCCGTATGCCACGGCAAACTGGCTGACACTGACGGCGGTGGTGCACAAATGCTGCGCAGCTAGCGCCATTCGACGGCCAACACCGCGGTTCCTGGTGTGTCCGCTGTGCCGTGCGTGTGATCATTGCTTGTACAACCCTCTCGCAGTGTCCGGAGCAAGTATGGTGGGTCTGACACACCGGTGTCAATGTGTTCTTTTTTCCATTTCCAGGAGTGTATAATGAGTTTTGAGACAAGGGTATGAAATAATTCGTTTTTAGCATCATTTGCTTTAGAAAAGTCTTCTGTATGAAAGAGCAGTGTTAATAATAAGCTTATAATTTTCGATAATCATGCACTATTCTTTTGGCAGTTATTGATTATTTGTGGTTAATCATGTGCAATTTCTGTCAATTGATTTTATGTAAGCCACTCAGCATTCATATTTGTGCTTTTCTCGCACATTACACAAATGATGCCCTCTGTAAAAAGTTACCTTATATTAAGAGCCTAGTACAGTTGACAAGATTGTGAAGTTCACAAGACAACACACTCTTCTTCTGAACAATATAATTTTATAAATAAAGATACCAAGGTAAAGGATTGTAATAAACCTGTGTTACATAACTGGTTTGAGGGTTTTTCGTGATTTTCAAGACTTTCGCTTTACACTTGCTGTTTACAGCCATGTTCAAGGTTTTTATGTAGCAATGTATGGGGAACAAAACTTGTCTTATTAGTCAGAACATAAATTTTTACAGAAAATGTCCAAGATGTGTCTTAATGCGTTTGTTATGTATGTAAATTTATCAGCTACTGACAAAGGTGAATAAGATACTTGAGTTTCCTAAACTATCGAAGCTTAGGATCAATAAAAAAACATGAAGTTACTGATACTGAAATTGTTGATACAAATATGGCAAGAAAGTTAACAGTATTTTAAATGCTAGATACAAAAGTAGTTTACTTCGCACAAATGGAAAAATTTATAATAATGCACTGTCAATGCTAAATGGTAAACCTGTTTCTAGAACATACACAGGTTAAAAGGATATGGAGAACGAAATACTAATGCATGAAACTAAATTTTCTTAACATATTAATTCTATAAATACGGCGTGTTTTCTATATTGATATTTTAGTGTATTTTTGTATAATTTGTATATTTATACACTAGATATTTTTATACAGTTGTATTGTAGATTATACTTTAAATGTAGTGTAAGAGTAGTGAAATTTAGTGTGAGACTACTAATACGAAAAGTGACAAAATTTTCGATTTCTTAAAAAAAGAAATAGGCTTCGGTGCACATTTTTCAGTGTAGTAATGTGAAACACTAAAGTGACCTCTTTGCCTTAGTTTACATCTGCTGGTAAGTGACAGAAAGACTGAACATAAACCTTTGTCTTTGTAGTCTGATACTTGTCCACTCAGCCACCAACTGACAAATGCAAGGACCATACCATTGCTTTTTTTCCATTTATGATCATAGATTTGTTACACCTAAGTACTGTTTCTCATCCTAAGCCAATTGGACCAATGGTTAAGTCATTCGACCACATTAAAATCCCTGTAATTCCTTATTGAGTAGTCTGCAACGATTTCCCTAAGAAGACACAGGCGCGAGCCACCTTCCCTATGCCGGCAATGCAAATTTCTGAGGTATTCAGATATCGTTTCTGGACGAACTATTAAACATAGAAACTTGAAACTTGGTATTCACATTTTCAGTAATAATTGCTTTAATCTAGTGCAAATTCAGGCACATCGTATTTGTAGAGACCGTTTGATATTTTTTCAAACATTTGGTTTCGGTTTTTTTGATAAAATTTGTAATTGTTTTTGGCCTACCTAAAAAGAAATACACACACAATGACAAATGTGCATGTGTTTGTTCATTTGTTGTCTTGGAACAACTGTACAAAATTTCAATGTTCTGTGACAAACCATTCAGGAAGTAATGGTACCTACAGGATAAAAAATGTAGTTTTGAGAAAACTTGGTTTACAGTTTTATTTGTATATTACTTACAAATTTTTGTTACAGTACATATAATTAATATTTTCATGCACCATATTCAGCATCATCTGAATTGTAGGCATCCTCCCTTCTTTTGTTCTTGGCTCTTCTTCTTTTTCTCTCTTCTTTTGTGCATTTGAGACCAGCTATGTCTGCTTTAGGAATTCTTGAAAAATCGATATTACGCAACGCCGGTCTAGTGATTCCACCTGCATTTACTCCAGGTCTCTCCAGTACCTTAGTTTTCTTGATGTTCCATCATTAAAACACAAAACAGCACCTAATACCTCAAATTTTAAAGTTTCATAGCGTACAAAGACCGTTTTCGGTAGGCGATTCCAAATTACAGAGTTCAAAGTCATTCAAATTTTGAGCTTTTCAATGTAAGCACTTCTTGAGTAGATCAGTACTAGCCAAGTCCCTAAATATAGGTTTTATCCCATTCATAACTGCTAGAGGTAAAGAGTGTTCGTGTTTATAATTTTCACCAGAACATAATGCCCGATTATATTTGCACCTATTTTCAGGACCATTTGGGCAAAGGCTGTGTTGTCGGTCTTCATCACTTGATACTTTATGGAAAAATATTGCACGTGCAGATCTTCTCATATTTTCCAAATCATTACAGTTCCTTCTTGTGGCTAAGCCATAGCAAACTTGCAGCTTGTCTGTTTCAGAGTTTGTAAGATGTTCTTTTTCTCCAAGTTTTTTTCATCTTCTAATTTATTTCCTGCCTTTTCCTTTAGAAGCTTTCCCAGCGTTGAGCCAAGTCTTTTCTGAACATGTCCTATGCATTCTAGTTTTGTAATCTGAATGTCAAGGCCATGTGGCTTATCTTCACAGGCTTTACTGTCGAAATCGCCGAGATATTTCGTGTACATGACACCTCTTGCACTGACAGAGCGCTGAAATATATTTCGTACTCCAGCCATCTCCATACCCCCACTTGGTCCACTGAAATTTTTTTCACAGATGTGTCATGTTCCTGGGTCATTTTGACAAACAAAGCAAAATTTACTCACCACTTCTACATCTAAAACTTTTCCAGTGTCAAAAGATGTGACCAAAACGATGCTGTTGAGAGACGTGTGCTCTCGTTTCTGCCATGAACCATCAAAACAAGCTGTTATGTGTGTGGAATTATCTTCGGTGTTTCGATTTATCGCTTGCTGAGCTGCTGTTTTCATTGACAAGTTACACACCTCAATGACAGCTGAACAAATGACTTTATTATTTGCGATTTCCGGCTTTCTCAGCTTATTTCAGCTATGAAATCTTCACGGGTTATCAGCCGAGTGGCGTCGCCTGACCTTATTATAAACTGAAAATCGCGTGGGAGGCTGAGCAACATCTAAAAGTGCACAGAAAATCTTTCCTGCCTGCATACCTTTACCTATTGATCTGAGTCCATATACAAGGCGTATATTATTGTCATACAACTTCGTTGGACCTAAGCTAGACGTCATTGTTGCCGCAGTAGATTTGCACTTAGCACATTCTAAAACTAGCTGACTCACAATAGCCTTGCGAATATTTCTGTTCTCATCCAAAGATATAATATCACCACACTCCTTACATCGTGTATGTGAACTGATAAATTCACTCACAATCTTCAAGTCAGTTATAATATTTTCACAGTTTTCTCTGTTTTGAAGGTTTATGTGACAGTCAAACACAGAATCAAGTTTTACCTACAACTTCATTCTTGATGCACTTACGGGTTGCTTGTTCGAAGTACGTGAAAGCAGACGTCTTCTTGTTTGCTGCTTTTATTACTTGTGTATTGATTTTCTTTTAATCTTGCCGAAAATAAAGAAGTTTTCACAAAAGACATTCCCTTTGCAGATATGAATCACAACAGTAATTCACGTGTGTAAATAAACAAAACAAAGTGATCATCGTCTGCTGTCAAATGACGTTCAATTGTCACCCTGATTACAGTCTGGAAAGCCATTGAAATGTAAATCAAAGGTACTAACATCACAAGGACATACCACGAGGTCATATGCACGAAGTATTACAGTAACATGAAAATGGGTGTGGCACTTGACGGACAACGTATTGTAAAATTGACCATATCTCGGAAAATTATCGTCAGATTTGCATGAAACAAAACTCATTTTACAAAGAAAACTACAAAGCATTTGAAATGACCATAAAAGAAATTTCGATTTCTTGAGCCGGTTTCGCGCATGTCTACCCTTTTAAGGCAACTAACTCGAATACTGGTATGGTTTCTTTGCAAAGGACACTGCAAATTTACTTTGCCATCCGTATAGTTTCCGAACTTATTCTCCATTCTAAATGACTAATGACATTTTCTTGATGAGAAGATAAATCCTAATTTTCAATTTTCTATTTTCCTTTCATTGATACATGACCCTGTTGATCCTGTACCTCTACAGCGAAATGGCTGATGGTAGGGGTAGGGGGTCGCCACAGTTTCCCATGCAGGCATATTTTCCATCATTTGCGATTTCATTTATCTCAATTCCCACATTCACTGGTATCCAGCAGAATCGTGTCCTGTCGTGAACATCAATTAAAATGAACAAGGAAGATGTGTAATAATCTGAAACTGTAACTGATAACTTGCATTACTGTTAGTCATATTCACATACGAAACACATTGCTATGTGTTTTTTCTGCTGTTCAAATAATGTCACTCACCGCGTCACAATGTAAGGTAGGAATGTTCATTCATAGATGTGGAGGATATATGTCCGTTTTTGAATGTCCCTTTGGTATTTTGCAGGTGTGGTTCCAGAACAGGCGTGCTAAGTGTCGCAAGCATGAAAGCCAAATGCAGAAAGGTAAGCCAAATAAATATGTGGATACCCATTGTCATATCTATTATGCAGGATGTTTCAGAATAAATCTTTCAGTTTGCAGTGGAGTGTGTGCTGATTTGTAAATTAAACCTTTAGAGTCAGTTACACTGACGATAGTGCACTGTAAATGGAGCACTTTGATAGGTGGAACCAATGATCAGAAATGCAATTAAGATTTTGTATTGATTTCATTAGTATGTGAATTATAGGTGAGTGCTATGCTAGAGTCAGAGCGCTTCCGGGCACCATGTCACCAGTGAGAATGTAATCGAGTGGCTTATCGCATGTGGGGTGTTGTAAGACAGGCTCTAAGTGTGACAGTCAAGGGCATGATAGGAAATGGGGCCAATATGACTGCATCTGTTCGCTACTCGACTCATTGGTCACTTCAATTAGTGAGTAACGGAGAAATTGGGCAATTCAAACGTCAGCATTAATATTTTAAAATGAATATCTTGCTTCAGCCAAACCATTGATTACTGTGAGTGTACTGTTGAGGGCAACAGTATGTGATAGAATGTGTGGCTGTTGCTATTACGGATCATAGACGCTACTTCAGCGCTGGACAACTACAACTGGTTTGCAGCTAAACCATCCCCTGTCCTGAGCTTAGACTTTATGGATGTGAAGTTTGCATTGGTAATCAATGCACTGTTCTAGAACAAAATAAGACTGTAATACTACATTTAAGAAATTGATGTGTTTCACCAAATTTTATGAGGCGTTCAAAGTAAATACTACTTATTCTGGAAAATAACTGAAATATTTGCAACAGTCAGCAAAATTCATAGGGTATATTAGTACGTTATAGCCTGTTGTGAAAACCTTCTGGACCAAAAGCGCTGAAAACAAAAATAAATATCTTTTTTTTTCGAAGACATGCTGATACTGCTATAAACAGCTTACCACAAGCAGATTCTGTCAGCTACTGGAACACGCAAAAAGGAAAAGAAATAATGCACAGAAAGTACATGATGAGGAGTATATGCCAGAATCAAGTACAGTGAATATTGATTATTCCTTGAGCTAGAAAAAAATAAAAGTTGGATGTAGATATATGCTGCATAAGGGATTAATGAGGATACTACATAGACCTCCTGTACTTTATGGGTTGCAGAAAACAGTGGCACACATAAGTGTCCCTGTTTAGTAGGTTTGGGCGCTGGATTACTACCATTGGACACTTGAAGTATGAATCTAGGTCTCTTAGGGTAAAGAATCGCAGTACCTATTGGCACATCTCTGTTCAGAGAATAATGTAGCATGAAAACTAAGAGTTTTGAAAAGGGCAAGGATTTCTAGAAATTACATGCTACATTCTAAGACAGAAAAGTGACGAACCGCGAAGGAACCATGCGAATGGGATGCATATCGGTAGATGTGATGTACATATACAAACAAATAAATGAGTAGAATTTCATAAAAATTTGATAATTTATTCACAAATGGAGCAATTCAATAACGTCTGGGTCCATCCCTGGCCCTTATACTAGCAATTATCCAACTTGGCACTGATTGATAGATTTGTACCAAATTCTGTCCAATTAGAGCATTATATCATCAAAATCCCGAGCTAGGCTTACATTTCAGCAAGATAACGCTCGCCCACACACGGCGAGAGTTTCTATTGCTTGTCATCGTATTTGTCAAACCCTACCTTGGCCAGTAAGGTTGCCAGATCTCTTCCCAATTGCGTACGATTGGATCACTATGGGTAGGGCCTTCCAATCATCTCGGGATTTTGACGATCTAACGTGCCAGTTGGAGAGACTCTGGCGCGATATCCCTCAGGAGGACATCCAACAACTCCATCAGTCAATGCGAAACCGAATAACTTCTTGTACACGGGTCATATGTGGAGCAAAGCTCTATTGACTTCCTCAGTTTGTGAAGCTCTTTCTCTTAAATAAATCAATCATCTAATTTTTGCGAAATTATAATCGTTCGTCTCAGAGTGCATGTTCAACACAGAATGTTTACAGTCGCTTGTGCGAGGGCCCGTCAATGTGGATGGTTTTGCGAGCTAATAGGTTTCAGGGAGAATTACAATCAGGAAAAGGCACCCATACACATGCTAACCGTAGTTGCTATCAACAACTAATCCAACTTGGTTCACCAGTCACAGGTAGCCTGCAAATCATAGCAAGTCGGTTATGGCAACTCAGCAAGCCTTTACCAGTTCATAATGGGTTTGGTACAGCAACCAGAAACATGCAGTCTTTGTTGCAGTGTTAATTTTTTTGTTTCCCAATAACGCGTTTCATCTTCATTTAGGCATCCTCGGTTAGCTAATATTTGGTAGCCGTGGGTACATGGGATACTGCACGTAAAATATCCCAGCAGCTAAATGTCCCTGGCCTGATCCCATTTGGTTTGCACTGGACTGTGCTACATGCCATAATAAGGGCATCGTACAGTGTGTTTAAAGCTTTGAACAGGGGCGTTTGCCTGTTGAGATATTTTATACGTGATATCCCAAATATCAGCCAATCCAAAGATACCAAAATAAAGGTGAAACGCATCAAAGGGAAACAACAAAAAAATTTAACACCTCAACCAAGACTGTTTGTTTCTTCGTGTCAACTCAGAAAGGGGAAGACCATCCACTGAAATAAATAATAACAGATAAGACTATTATTGCGAACGTAGGCGGAAACGACTGAAAGAAAAATCATTCCGCTCACATTGAAACGTCCCCATTGAAAAATTAAGAATGACTGTGGTGGTAAACTTCTACGTTATTTCATTTTCAAACAGCTGAGCAAAACTCAAAGTACTCAAACAGTTTTCTCTTTACTTATTCTGATCGTCACTAAACTGACACACAATATTTTTAGCACAACGCAATCAGATTTTCAATAATTCCTTTAAAACAATGGCCCTGACTAACCTTATACCTTATTCCTTATACCTTTCATAAATCACTTGCTCAGACTTTGTGCAAAAAAAAGAAAAAAACTGCAATTACTACTGTGATGAATGATCAGGACTCTTTATGGACCGTGAGGAACATTTTTGCTTTTGACCAACAGTGTATCAATAATTGTGTGCATTTGATATATTTGTTATCGTTAATATAAAAAAAATTAGCAAATAAGTATTGGGCACTGCCCAAAACAATTTGTAAAATTTTTGTGGAGCATTGGGGCTATGTAAGTAGGCTGTTTAGGTTCTTATGTTGGTAATGCCATGTAGTGCTGTGTATGAAAATCGCTGACTGGTTGGACTCATTGTTGGAATATTCGCTAGTGTAGAGTTGGGCAGTTGGATGTGAACAGCGTGTAGCGTTGGGCAGTTGGAGGTGAGCTGCCAGCAGTGATGGATGTGGAGAGAGAGATGTCAGAGTTTTGAGAAGTTACTATAAGCGGACGATCTGGACGTGTGTCCGCCAGAAAAAGAAAATTTGTAAAGATTGATGTCATGAATTTATATATATATATACATATTTAAACTCTATTAAAGTAAATACATTGTTTGTTCTCTATTAAAATCTTTCATTTGCTGACTATGTCTATCAGTAGCTGTGTTGGTAAACTTCTACGTTATTTGATTTTCAAACAGCTGAGCAAAACTCAAACAGTTCTCTCTTTACTTATTCTGATCATTACTAAACTGACACACAATATTTTTAGCGCAACGTAACCTGACTTTTAATTATCCCTACAAAAGAATAGCCCTGACTAACAATAACCTATACCTTTCATGAATCACTTACCTCACAAAAATCTTCGTTACTCGAACTACTGCAATACAGCGAGCGCCAATACTGCCAGCTAAATAAAAGATTCTAACTACTGATGGCGCTAACTACTGATAGGCATAGTTAGCAAATGAAAGATTTTGATAGAGAACAAATAATGTATTTACTTTAATATTTTTCAAAAGTCGTCATATATATATCTATCAATTCATGACATCCATCTTTACAAAATTTCTTTTTCTGGCGGACACACACCCAGATTGTCCGCTTATAGTGATATCTCAAAAGTCTGGCATCTCTCTCTCCACATCCACCACTGTCTGGTGGCTCACCTCGAACTGCCCAAGCAGCGTTGCCAACCCCAGAAGATAAAATTATGGCATTTTGTATTTAAAATTATCGTTTTTATCTAAAATTATCGTATATTGATAGTCTTAAAAAAAGAAAACAATAATGCTGATAATATGACATACATAATATTCGTTTTCAATCGCGAATGGCAAAGTCTTCTCATCTTTTAAACTTTTTATCCACAAAACCTCCTAATTACAAACCAAAACATCTCTAATCGCGATGCTAAGTACTAAAAATACGTTCAGAACCAGATAAACTCGGAAGTGTCCAAAGCATCACAGATTTTATGCAAAATTCGCTAACCCCGATCAAAAAGTAGCACTGTGTAGTGATATAATTAAAAATAATAATATAATTAAACTCACCCTAATAAGCATCGTTGTCGAACTCCACATCGGCGAAATCGGCGTCACTGTCCCGATGAGATTCCTTCTTTTTAGCATAAATTTTCGACGTGTTCATTGATGCAATCATTGCACTGGTTGGTTCGAACTGTACACAATTCTTCACACGCTGGGAAGTGAGCATTACTGCGCTGACTGTACCCGAATGTAACTTATTTCTCAATGGTGTCTTCACTAGATTCATTTTTGAAAAGATGCGCTCACAATCAGCACTAGAATGTGGTAAAACTAATATATGTAGCAAACGATTCCTATTTGGAGGAACTCTTTGTTACCATGAAGGTCCCTAGCGTTCTTTATGAACACCCAAAATTCGTCCACCTCTTTAGACCGTAGATTTTCGGGAAATTCTGCATGTGGCAATGCTCTCCACTGATCAGCAATCATTTGCATAAGCCTTTTGTCTTTTGGAGAAATCCTCTGAACCGACTTTATAAGTGGAACAAGCGTTGACGGCCTTGCAGCACTTTTTGACAATGCTATTTCTGGTGTTAATCAACTCAACATTTTTAGAACAGAATTGTTGAAATCATACCGCTTTTTTATCTCATAACAAGATACTATAAGAAACTGTTGCACTCTGTAGTAGAAATCAGACACTTTAGATTTTTGGGAGATGTTTTCAGATTGGCTCATGAAATCCATCACACCTACACCTAAATACATTTGCGTATAAGGCACAAGTTGGGCTGGGTTTGCTGGATCTATGTCTGTCAAATCTGTTTTATTGATATAATCAGGAGACATATAGCAGAGAAGGATTTCTTTGTAGGTTTTGCACATTCTATCATGCAAAGAGCAAATTACTAATTTCTCGCTTTGAAAATATTGATTCAGAGACACAAATTTCGGTAGAATCCACTCGAGAAATATAAAAAATACACGTACAAAGTTGTCCCTGAATGCCTTTGCTAACTGTTCAGCTGCATACAGGCTTTCTTCTTCCCACTTGCAAGTGAAAAATAATTGCAATGCATTCCATTGTTCTAGAATATGTGAAACAACAGTTAACAAAGATAACCATCTTGTTTGACGCAGTATCTTGTGAGGTTCGACATTACAAAACTGTTGGAATTGCACAAACTGGGTTATTCTTTTTGAACTATGCTTAAAGAATGAATACGTATCCCTTGCTATGTCTTCACATAGTCTTGGCAATTGTTTGCAAGCCTCACTTGCACATAGGTGCAATGAATGACATATACATTTCTGTATAAAAATACCAGGAAAATCTCTAATTAGTCGACTAGCAACAGAACTGTCTTTCCCCATCATTGTGTTGCACCCATCCGAAGCAAATCCTACTAAATTTTCAGGAGGACTATTATGTACTGACAAGGCTTCACGTACGAGATCGTACAAACGATTAGCAGTGGCAGCTTCATGAGCGGGCTCTGCATTTTTCTCGTCAAACAGCTGTAACAACTGCCAAAATTTAGTATGTGTTTTGGAGCTATCTTCATCAAAATACCGCACACAAATACACAAATTTTTCGTAGCGGAAATGTCAGTAGATTCATCAATTATGAAACTGAACTTTTGTCTCCGTAAAACTTCATTCAGTTCATCCAAATGACTTTTACCTATGACATTCTTTATCACCCCTGTGGCTTTTGTTTTACCCAACTGCAAGTTCTCAACTATTTTAGAATCGGGAAAGGCACTTTTAATTAAATCTGTTAAGTAATTGGCTGTATTAATAGAGATGTTATGTTCTGCCAAAAATCCACATAGCAATATTTCAGCCCTCTTGCCCTGCTTATCAGTGTATCAGACGATTTTGATTGTGATGAAAAATGGCTCTGAGCACTATGGGACTTAACATCTATTGTCATCAGTCCCCTAGAACTTAGAACTACTTAAACCTAACTAACCTAAGGACATCACACAGCACCCAGTCATCACGAGGCTGTGATGAAAAGTCAAGTTTCTTTTGTAGAGGCCCGACACATTTTGCGGCACTTAAGTGTTTTTTCCATTTAGCGTGATTTTTCACTAATGTCAACTCAGCACTGAATTCACATCTACAAACTTTACACCGAGCTTTATATGCATCATCACTAACAGGTTGTGGCCAATCTTTGAAAGATAAATCAGTCAACCATTCCTTGCTGAACTTTTGTTTCAAACGTTTTAATTTCAACTCACCACTCAGCCTCAATTTCTTCTGTGGGGTCCGCCGAGAATCTACATCACTGTTGTCACTTTCCATTATTTATATTTGAATACACTACTACAGTATTTATTTAAAAGAACACCACACTTTAATTTCCCTTAAGAACAAGAAATTAATATTCTTTTAAGAGAACAAAGACAAGTCCCAATTTCACCAGCAACTGATGACGATGGCCTAGCCCTAATAGCCTATATTGTTGTGAAACAATATTTGTTAGGAGGTAAGGGTATTCCCCGGAAGCGAATATACAGTGTTAAGAGTCGTTAGACTGTTGCGGGGAGTGGACGAGGGAAAAAAAGGAAATTGCTTATATTGAATGGAGTATGAACTTAAATATATGAAAACAGATTATTAACCTATGAAACTACTACAAATATCAATTTATTTTCATTTTAAATCTTCAAAAATTTATCGTACATTCCGCAATTATCAGCAATGTACTACCGTATATCGTGTTCACGTTGTAATTATCGTATATCGCGATAATTTATCGTATGGGTGGCAGCGCTGTGCCCAAGCCTACGCGCTGTTCACATCCAAGTGCCCAACACTACAACAGCGAATATTCCAACAATGCCAACCAACCATAGACTGCACACAGCACAGTCAGTGATTTTCATACAGAGCGCTACGTGACGTTACCAACATAAAAACCTAAACAGCCTACTTACATAGCCCCAATATATATATGATGACTATTGAACATTATTAAGATAAATACATTGTTTGTTCTCTATCAAATTCTTTCATTTGCTAACTATGCCTATCAGTAATTAATGCCTTCAGTAGTTAGAATCTTTTATTTAGCTGGCAGTATTGGCGCTCGCTGTATTGCAGTAGTTCGAGTAACGAAGATTTTTGTGAGGTAAGTGATTCATGAAAGGTATAGGTTATTGTTAGTCAGGGCCATTCTTCTGTAGGGATTATTGAAAGATTGCGTTGCGCTAAAAACATTGTGTGTGAGTTTAGTGATGATCAGAATAAGTAAAGAGAAAACTGTTTGAGTACGTTGAGTTTAGCTCAGATGTTTGAAAATCAAATAACAAAGAAGTTTAATACCACAATCATTCATAATTTTTCAAAGGGAACGTTTCAACTTTCACACTTGCGTAGTCTGCATACCTTTGTTTACAGTCCCAGCGCTCAGTGAAACAGTGATGACGTTGAGTGTGTACTACGCTTAGTCTATGTGTCACATATCATGTCAAAGTTGTGATAAATTGTTGCTGTCATAATTCATAAATCAATTGCATTACACATTGTATGCCTACTGTAGTATGGCTGTCCGCCTCAGAATCTATAGTTGCATCTCTCTACAGTGCAGATGTAATTGTTAGTAAGTGGTGCATGAGGTTTTAATGGTGCTGCATGAGTTTTTGATGTGTGCCCCACGGGTATTGCTGGACGTGTTGCATACAAAAACACCAACTGTTGTGTTGCCAAAAACGGTTAAAATGTTCATAGTAGAAGTTGTATGTTTTGTATCAGTGTTTGTCAGAAAATGTATTTGTTAATTATTACGAAAAGTGTACTTTCCGCATTCGCGTCTCATGTTGTCGATGTAACAATCGGTCGCGTCGTGCTGATTACGGGATCAACAAACATTCAGAGAACATTCTAATTCAGATAGGCTTATAAACTGTGTGTAATTAAAATTCGCGAGTGAAGATACTTCTGTTCGTATATTGTGCCACGAGACCAATAGCGATGTGTGTCACGAAAGACATGCTTCCACTTGTGAAAGTGATCGATCAGGAGCATTGTTACGATGAACTAACGCTAATTCAAGAAACTGTGACGACTATCAAAAGTAAAACTAAAAAGCCGAATAGAGATGTTCAGATAGTCCAGGTGCTAGTAAACGAACAGCCAGGCAATAGAGTGCAATGCATTACAAATAACCCTGTGTATGAAATGCCGATAACAGCTCACAAGTATCATATGACTGATTTGTGGTTTTCATTATGTGCATGTACCGTAGCCTGCAACGAATAAAATAAACAATTACAGGATTGAATTATAGTTGGTGCTTGCAGAATTGAGAAGATAAGTGACGAGAAGAAACGGTTACGTGCAATCTAGGCACACGGTTATTAAGTATTCCGATCATTAGTTGTGTGCGAGAGATCCCTAGGCTTAGGAAATCTTATGCAAGGAGTACCCCCCCCCCCCCTCTGTTTTAATCCCTCAGGCCACTTATATCACTTTCTCATATTTTTGGATGAATACAATTCAAATGCTGTACTTCTCTAAATTTCAATTTCGTGGAAGTTATGCTAAAGTGATGTACTTAACACTGCTGTAAACTAAGTATTATTAGATTTGTTTGTGGATAGGGTCCGCCTTGAGCAGAACATAGTTTTATCTTATGTTCTATTTCCCAGACATGTTTCGCTGAAGTTTCAGCGTCATCAGTAGGCTTTTATTTTCTTTCTTCTTACAAATTACTGTGGTTTTGCTGTTTTTTATGTTTTAATTGCACTTGTTTTCTTTCAAAGAGTGTCATTTTTCTATTTCCTGCATCACTGTCATTGTGAAAAAATTGTAACTGAAAAACTTTGTAACTTTCACTATCACAAAATACGAAAACATGATCAGCGAAACATGTCTGGGAAATAGAAGAAAAGATAAAACTGTATTTTGCTGAAGGCAGGACCCCCCTCCCAAAAAAAAAAATTATTTTTAAGCGAACACTGACAGAAGACCTTCAATCTCAAGATGTGTAGCATGTTGAAAGTGGTGGCGGCACAAATTTATATTTATGGGGACGCGGAATGAGATGATAACAGACTGTGTGACAAGGACAGATTTGGAAGAGATCAGACTTGAACTGTCCATTACAGACGGAAAGTAAACAGTGTGAAAAGCAGAGGATATGAGGTGTCACATGCCACAGATAAGAGAAGGCCAGTATTACGGTTTTCCCCGAGTTTGAAAAAGGAGGAAAACTACGGAACTTAGGTTGTAATGTTGGAATTAGTGAACCAACGAAATATGATGAAATGTTATTGTTATATTCACCAAATACTCTTGGCGTCAACACAAATGCAAGCCACCGAAAGTAGTTGCTGTTATTGAAAAGGCTTGCTTGCACGCAGCAACTATGCAGCCCCGTCACGGGGACAAATATATTTAGGCACACTACGCAAAAATTGACAGCAACACAGATTAGCAACAATTAACAATAATTTATTAAAATGAATTATACATGACTGGCAATGCAGTTTGAAGTTCATTTGGACTTATCAATCTTTGAACACTAATTAATACAGTACGAATCGAATGATTTATGACTAACATAACTGGCCAGTTGGGCTCTCCTTGGCGGCAACTGTAGATAGCTGAAACTGTCTTGAGGCACGGTGTTGACGCTCTCGAACTGTTGATACACTTTGTCTTAATGGAAACGTGCTTCCGCTTATATCCACATTTGACAGAAGGTTTTTCACTTCGGAAATATTTGCGTGACGTAAGGCAGGAGCATAACATAGCCCGAATTTCGTGCGTCCTCTATGGCGTCAGATCGTAACTAGGTTGTGCTACACTGGAGGCTGGCCTCACCGTGTGCCACCCTTTCTATATCGCTGTATCTCGAATCTCTGAAGGACACAGCGTAAAGTACATATATCTATGAACTGAGCGTAGCTTACTGCGCATGTTCTCAACATCAAACCTAGCCAATCTAGCGATTTTGTGACGACGCTGAAAGTCTACAACTTGTGGTAATGGGCAGATATTACACGTGTTCGCCTTGTTTTATATAAGTGTCCGCACTTTTGAGTTTTAGGGACAGGTATGGTGCAGTACTGTCGTTGCTACGAATGCAAAGACAAGTGTGTGGAAGGAGGACCAATCATTTTTCATACATATGTACAACAAATGTATAATTGTGAATGTCATGAGGCACTTTGTAAGTTGAAAAATATCGAGATACGATATTATACAGTCTTGTATTGTAGAGATAATTTCTGCGATTTTATGGCTAAGTGTTTACGAAACAAGCGCTAGATAAATTTAGAAGACTGTCTGAGTGAACTGCTAGCTTCGACCATAGATACTAGTAGACTGGCCTTGCTGTGCAGAAGCTATGGGGCTGGTGTGGCTCCAACATAAACTATGTGACTGTTGGCAAAACGTGGCGGGATTTCAAATCAGCGGTCTGCCATCCTATGTTTGTATCGTATTTTACCCACATTTCTCAGTTGACTGCCAAACGCTTCCAACAAAAATTACTTTTTTATTTGCGAAAAATTATGTCAGAACTACATTTGACCTGGATTTGTTCACAGTACCATTTATAAAATCTAACAAATACATCTGGTGGGCAGCGGGACGAAATTACTATAAACTATCAATTAAAGTGTCGTTAAAATTCTTTTAAACAGTTAGAGTGGGCTCGTGTCAAAACTTTAAACATTAGATTCGCCGCGTTTTGAGCTCTAGTCACTTATAAAAGAAAATGGGATATGGGAATTATGTGAACTGTAGGTGCCAAAATTGTCGACTTAAGGAGCAGGTCCATTTTAATCAATTTTAGGTGCACGTCAAAGGTTCAGTTCCTACTATTTTTACAAAACTTTAAACTATCAGTTTAAAAAAAATGATATTTTAGATGAAACGTGAGACTTTGAAGTTTCAGAAAATAATTTTGGAGCCTACATTTATTTAATAGTATTAGAAGGTAGGAAAAAATTCTCTTCATGTGTCGACTATAGGTGCTCTTACCTTATTATAATTTCACTTGTATATACAAAAAGGCGCGTATGTGCAGATGGCTTAAAGTTTTTCCGTTTCAGGGCCTGCATCCAAAGCTGCCTTCGGTTTTCATCCTTAGGGAACCTATGAGTAGGAACGAGAAACAGTTATACTTACTTCTGTAACCGAATTATCACAGATACTGTCCAAAATGTAATATGAGTCTGACTTTACAGGCATCACTTTCAACACTTTAATTTACGTGATACTCTATTTCAAGTGTAAAAAACATATAAAAGTCACCTCAGCAGATTTCAATAAACGCATCTACACTATCATAGAAACACTTGCACGTGAAATGTAATGCCATTTCCCCCGACAAAACGCTCAGTCAAGGTTACCGCTCAGTACAGCCATAAGCGCAACACGAAACAACCATGTTTTGCCAACATTCACGTGACTTTAGCCCAGAGATGTTGGAGCCACGAAAATGACGTCAGGGCCAGTCTATTATATATATGGTAGGAGACTGCTAGTCAGTGTATACATATCGGTGCTATGTTCACATGCAGATAATATTTATACATGACAGTCTGATTAATTTCCTCCAGTTTATGCAGGTTCTCGAACTCTTGTATGTATCTAAGCATTTCCGCATGAGCACGTTTCCTATACGGTGTCATAGTAACGTAGTTAATTCAACAGAATCGAGAATATGAATCAGTGCAACCGAAAAACGCATAAAAATATTGTTGGCTGTCATTTCTTTTGTTACTGCAAAATTCGAGAATTGATATTGTATTTATTATTTTTGTGCGTAGTGAATGATTTTACTTTTCCGATTAGACAGCGAAAAAATGTCATAGATATTTTACTTGTGTATAAAAATCGGAAGGATAAATAAAGAAAAACTGAAGATAATAATGGACAAGCAGATGGTGCAAATCCCTTACCGTGTTTACTGTAAGAATTTCACAGCTCCAGATGCGTTGTTTTTTTTCGTCACACTTCGGTGTTGTCTACAGGGCATTGTAATGTAATTAATTAGCACAGAGATTCGACAATATGAATAAGTGCAATGGGAAACGTAAAAAATATCGCTGGTTGTCATTTCTTATCCTGTTACCGAACAAACCTAAATAAAGGGGAATTTCAGCTATTATACTACGGCGAAAAAGCACAATACCTTTGCTCTCCAAATCTTTAAGCCAACTTCAGTTCTTGGTAACAAATTTTTGAGATGACTATAAAACACATATGCGAGGTTTCAGTCTACTTCTGAAGTTTATCTATCCATAGCAGCGAATAACAGTCAAAATACGCTAAGTGTTGTACGGCCTAAAATGCGCCATCCCAAAATCATGCGAGTTGAGGTGCAGCAGATGTTGCTGACAGAATTCTTGTTCTGAGCATCCGAAAGCTCACTCGACAGATATTTGTACTCTGTGGGACACAGCAGTTATATTCATGAAATTCTGAGCTACGCTTTATAAAGGTCACAGTACAGGGTGTTCCAGGAGGAATGGTCAATACAGTGTTGCGACAGAAATCACCATTTGAAGCAAAAAATGTCTAGTACACATGGACTCTAAAATGCATACCTTTGAAGAGATTTGTTTCACATTATCGAAGATAAAGACATGCTCATAGCCCTTAAAGTATACATTTTAGAGCCCATGTTTGCTAGACATTTTTGCCCCACGCGAGTTTTCCTGTCATAGCCCTACCCATTAGCATTGCTCTTACAGAAGTTACTATGTTTCTGCAACTAAACGTCTCAGACCCACGGTCATTGCACAACTCAGGTTACTACCTGGTTAATTAATACTGAATATGCAAATTGTGCCATATCTTTGAGTCCTCAATAGCTACACAGTATATGAACGAACACGAGAAAGCTACAATCGTTTACTTTCCATTTGATATGTAACATGTGCAGTTTTATGTTAGATTGTTGATAATTTGAGTAATGAATCATGCTAACGATTAACGGTAATAAAAATCTCATTTCACGAGATATGTGTGGAAAAAATTAACAAGTTGCTTGTCTCTTCTTGGAAACTACATTTTCAGAATTTTTGCAATAAATCTGTCCACAATTCACTGTAAAATTTGACGGCACCACCATAAAGACACTTCAAATGAACACGCTAATCTTAATGTGTCATATGTATTTGAACATCTTTCCGCATATTTATTGATGAACGCATGCGTATGAGTTTTGTAAGAGTTTTTAAGTCTGAATGATGGCCCATTTTATAAAACTGGTGATTTACATGGAAGAGTCGGGGAAACCAGAGAGTATAAATGACGCGGAAGCTGAGCCTTTGGGCTCTTGCATGTTTGATCATCAGGTCAGGAAGAACCTGTGTCAGTCTGCGGTGTGGATATGCAAGTGATCGATTGTGGGTGAGGAGTCAGCCACTCATGTGAAATACTTTAACTTTTGTATGGAGTTAGTGTAATTTCGAAGAGTCGGTTGCGCATGTGAAATACTTTAACTTTTGCAAGCGCAATTTTGATGATTTCGGTGTTCGAATCTGACAATGATTTATGGTGTTCATTCCTTTAAAATGATTTTATTCATATTATTTAGATGCTTGACCGTAAGATAACTTGAATATTTATGAATTTGAACTGGGGTAGCTGCAGGGTATGAATTACAGCAGCATGTGACTCACTCTTAAGATGAGCCAGCATTATTACTTTGTGTCGTACAGTTGTTTATCTCCCAGTATTGTATTTATTTATTTATTTATTTAAACTAAAAGAGAGTTGAGGAAGCTTCCACAGAAGATCACCTCGAGTGGTGAATCACAGTACATGTTGATGCACGCAATTAACAGTGTTCACTGAAAATCGCGTGATACGATGCATCCCACTTAACAATGCAGGCGATGAAGCTATTCTGATGTGGGGGATTCTTATACGAGATGGACAGGGGTCCTCGGCCTGTCTACCAACGTCTGTCACCGTCAAATATTACAGGTCCCTGCTATCCGGCAACGTGCACCCGTTAAGTTGCATGCATGGCTCGTAGGCAACATGTACTTTCAGCAAGGCTATTTGTCAGTCTACAGCTCCGAAACTCAGTTAGTTCCACACCACTGATTTTAGGATACTTGTAAGCACCACTAACCTCTCATTCAGGATCACCTGGCCTCAGTCCTATTGACATATCTCGGACGCCAAAGAGTGCAAACTGGAATCAACTACACACTATCTCATTCCACGAGATGTATGTGAGAAAAGTTAACTAGCTGCTTGTCTCTTCCTGGAAACTACATTTTCAGAATTTTTGTAATAAATCTGTCCACAGTTCACAACTCTCTTCTAGCAGTTGCTACAGGAATTTGATGAAAATCCAAATTACGCTCTAATACGTATTAAACGGACCCGTGATTAAAGGCACCGCTCTTAGCTTGAATTGCGCACATGTCCATATGCTATTGCAGCCCATTCATATTTTTTAATATACAAGAATAACATATTTATGTACATTTAACCATATAATGCAATGACTGAATTGTGCACATATTGTTGGCTTATGCAGCCCACTCACATTTTTTTTAAACCATGTAATAATTGAATTATGATGTAGAGTGATGAATAACCAAGCTCCAGCTACAGCATCTTGCAGTTATTTTTGTATCCAATGTAAGCAAGCATATCTCCAACATGCATAACATCTTTGAAGTGACAGGGTAAACACAATGTAGAGCGGAGAGCACACACAACAAGTGACAGTATCCAGACAGAATGAGATTTTCACTCTGCGGCGGAGTGTGCGCTGATATGAAACTTCCTGGCAGATTCAAACTGTGTGCCGGACCGAGACTCGAACTCTGGACCTTTACCTTTCGTGGGCAACGGTGGAGTACTTGCCAGCGAAAGGCAAAGATCCCGAATTCGAGTGTCGGTCCGGCACACGGTTTTAATCTGCCAGAAAGTTTCAGAATGCCGACAATTTACGTTTATAGTACTCATGTAGGTACAATTTACTCTTAAATATCAGTGTTTCTTAATTTTAAAATTATCTTTTCAAAAAACGTTTTATCGTCAGCAAAATACGCACTATAACCTACACTGCCCTTTGTCTGCTGCTGTGAAAATGCGTCTGTACTCTTCACGAACACCATCTAAGTAAATAAACAATTCTCCTCCTGTAGATGATGGTGTGACCCACTGAGACGCGCAGTGGCAAAATAATTAAGTGACCCACGCAGAAAACTGTTTTACTTATATTAATAAGTAAAACAGGCGGTTTTAGGAGCTACGCTTTGGAACCGCGCGACCACTACAGTCGAAGGTTCGAATCCTGCCTCGGGCATGGATGCATGTGATGTCCTTAGGTTAGTTAAGTTTAAGTAGTTCTAAGTTCTAGGGGATTGATGACCACAGATGTTAAGTCCCATAGTGCTCAGAGCCATTTGAACCTTATATTAATAATTCTAGTTCAGATTTTTCGATTCACAATCTTTCAGCCATTCTCGCGGTAGGTCGCTTGGAAGATTTTTAAATCACATTACACAATACTGTGGAGTAAACGAGCGTGCGTCAGAGATAACATTTGCGAATGGCAATAAAGTTGTGAGCCGAATTATCGGGACAATAATTAATAATATCCCGGATGCACGACCGTAAGTTGATGGCATATTCGATCCGCCAGGAAACTTAAAAAAAATGCTGTATATTTGGTATCAAGGAGCATTTTATCATTATCTTTAATTAAAATATCATCTTGTTTCCTGATAGGTTCTCCTGTTTCCTGTTGCGGTTGGCAGGAGAGCCGAAAGGCACGCGTTTTAGCTCACGCAGGCTGGCGCGAGGTCTGGAACAGGAAATTAGAATTTAGAAAAAACGGACGTAGCTGGTGGATTACTTAACTTTAATCCATTAATGGTGAACGTCGCTCTGGACGGTACATTATTCAGTATCAATAGTAACTGGTAAGGGCGCCTTGCTAGGTCGTAGCAAATGACGTAGCTGAAGGCTATGCTAACTATCGTCTCGGCAAATGAGAGCGTATTTTGTCAGTGAACCATCGCTAGCAAAGTCGGTTGTACAACTGTGGCGAGTGCTAGGAAGTCTCTCTAGACCTGCCGTGTGGCGGCGCTCGGTCTGCAGTCACTGATAGTGGCGACACGCGGGTCCGACGTATACTAACGGACCGCGGCCGATTTAAAGGCTACCACCTAGCAAGTGTGGTGTCTGGCGGTGACACCACATTTCCCTTCTATGCTCCATATTGGTTTGCTTTTAAGTTCATTATTATTCATCTCTGACATGGCACACAACCTTTTTAACTTTTTTTTATAACTCTTCTAAATAAAGAACAATGCCATCTGTAATATGGAAATAGTTGCAAATCCATGCTTATCCTGACAGCCTACACAGTGTCCAAAAACTCAGTGCCCAAACTAACAGGGAGACGACAGAGACAAAAACAAATATGTTTCGTAAAGTAACCATGTGTCGGAAACTCATTTTGTTGGCGTACTGAGTATGCAGGAGGTTATAGTGTGTCATTGAGAACGAAACTGTGTTAAATTTTTTTCACTGCTTTATTGTTCTGATCACTATTGCATCAGAATAATGTTCAAAATGAGCACCATTAATCTCTGTGCAGATCCGGCATCGAATAGCAAAGAGTCTCGTCTTCACGGCAAGATGTGTGGTGTGTTCTGTGATTGTGTTGTTGCTGCAAGAATTCTTGCAACCAATTCCACCCCAGAATTACAGCGATCGAATACACTTCGACTTTCATGTAGACCAAGAGACAGAAGTCTGATGGGGAGAGGTCTGGGGAGCTTGCAGACCAATGCACAGATTCTCCCCGTTTGAACCACCGATTGCCATAAGTACTGGTTATTACCATTCGAACTGGTTCTGCCATGTGTACTGGAACCCCATCATGCTGAAACCACATTCTCCTTCTGCCTTCAGCAACACGGTATACAAAGTGCAAGTCTCGCAGTTCTTCCCATTTGTAGAGCTTCATGTTGTCACTGCAACTGTCATATAGGCACTAGTGCAATCCGCAGTTTACCGACTCAGTGTCGAAGGGAATGACATCATAGCATACAACGTATCTCAAACTAAAATTTGGTGTAACAAAGTTAGACACAACGACATTTATGTGCTCCACTCGTGCAATATCTACACATGCTCAATGTTCACGCAATATTGGTTTCTGACACATGATTGCTCTACGAAATATACTTGTTATTGTATCCTGTATTATCTCTGTTAGTTTGTGCCTTAAATTTTGAACACCCTGTATACATGAAACTTCCTGTCCGATTAAAACTGTGTGCCGGACCGAGAGTCGAACTCGGGACTTTGCCTTTCGCGGGCAAGCCCTCTATCATGTTAGCAACCAAGCACGACTCACGACCCTTCCTCACAGCTTCACTTCTGCCAGAACCTCGTCTCCTACCTTCCAAACTTCACAGAAGCTCTCCTGCGAAACTTGCAGAACTAGCACTCCTGGAAGAAAGGATATTGCGGAGACATGGCTTTGCCACAGCCTGGGAGATGTTTCCAGAATGAAATTTTCACTCTGCAGCGGAGTGTGCGCTGATATGAAACTTCCTGGTAGATTAAAACTATGTGCCGGACCGAGACTCGAATCGTGACTTTGCCTTTCGCGGGCAAGCGCTCTACCATCAGTCACGTCGTTCAAATGCCTGGGTGTAACGTTGCAAGGCGATATTAAAGGGAATGAACATGTGAGGATCGTGGTAGGGAAGGCGAATGGTCGACTTCGGTTTTTTGGGAGAATTTTAAGAAAGTGTGGTTCATCTGTAAAGGACGCTGGTGTGACCTATCCTTGAGCACTGCTCGAGTGTTTGGGATTCGTACCGGGTCGAATTAAAGAAAGATATCGAAGTACACTACTGACCATTAAAATTGCTACGCCACGAAGATGACGTGCTACAGACGCGAAATTTAACCGACAGGAAGAAGATGCTGTGACATGCAAATGATTAGCTATTCAGACCATTCACACAATGTTGGCGCCGGTGGCGACACCTACAACGTGCTGACATGAGGAACGTTTCCAACCGATTTCTCATACACAAACAGCAGGTAACCGGCGTTGCCTGGTGAAACGTCGTTGTGATGCCTCATGTAAGGAGGAGAAATGCGTACCATCATGTTTCCGACTTTGATAAAGGTCGGATTGTAGCCTATCGCGACTATCAGCTCGGAGATCGTGGCTGCGGTTACCCTTGACGCTGCATCACAGACAGGAGCGCCTGCGATCGTGAACTCGACGACGAACCTCGGTGCACAAATGGCAAAATGTCATTTTTTCGGATGAATCCAGGTTCTGTTTACAGCATCGTGATGGTCGGATGGTCGTATCCGTGTTTGGAAACATCGCGGTGAACGCACAGTGGAAGCGTGTATTCGTCATCGCCATACTGGCGTATCACACGGCGTGATGATATGGGGTGCCATTGGTTACACGTCTCGGTCACCTCTTGTTCGCATTGACGGCACTTTGGACAGTGGACGTCACATTTCAGATCTATTACGACCCGTAGCACTACCGTTCATTCGATCACTGCGAAACCCTACATTTCAGCACGATAATGCACGACCGCATGTTGCAGGTCCTGTACGGTCCTTTCTGGATACAGAAAATGTTCGACTGCTGCCCTGGCCACCATATTCTCCAGATCTCTCACTAATTGAAAACGTTTGGTCAATGGTGGCCGAGCAACTGGCTCGTCACAATACGCCAGTCACTACTCTTGATGAACTGTGGTATCGTGTTGAAGCTGCATGGGGAGCTGTACCTCTACACGCCATCGAAGCTCCGTTTGACTCAATGCCCAGGCGTATCAAGGCCGTTATTACGGCCAGAGGTGGGTGTTCTGGGTACTGATTTCTCAGGATCTGTGCACCCAAATTGCGTGAAAATGTAATCACATATCTGTTCTAGTATAATATATTTGTTCAATGAATACTCGTTTATCATCTCCATTTCTTATTGGTGTAGCAATTTTAATGGCCAGTAGAGTATTTTTTTCCACCTACGCGCTCTCTCCTCTGCATTTAAAAGTGGAATTCCCGTTGCACTCTTAATGTCACCACCCTAGCTTTTAATGTCAGCGAAAATTGTTTTGACTTTCCTGTATGCTAAGTCTGTCCTTCCGACAATCATTTGGTTTTCAGTTTCTTCACATTTTTCATGCAGCCATATCATCTTAGCGTCCCTGCAGTTCCTATTTATTTAACTCCTCAGAGACTTTTATTTCTCAATTCCTGAGTTTCCCGGAACATTTTTGTACTTCCTCCTTTCATAGATCAACTGAAGTATTTCTTCTTTTACCCATAGTTTCTTCACAGTTACCTACTTTGTACCTACGTATTTCTTTCCAACTTCTGTGTTAGCCCGTTTTAGAGACGTCCATTCCTCTTCAACTGTACTGCCTACTGAGCTATTCCTTATTGCTGTATCTTTGGCCTTAGAGAACTTCAAGCGTATCTCAACATTCCTTGGTACTTCCGTAACCCACTTCTTTGTGCATTGATTCTTCCTGACTAATGTCTTAAACTTCAGCTTCCTCTTCATCACTACTGCATTGAGATCCGAATAATATTGCTGCTCCTGGGTACGCTCTGCAATCCAGTATCTGATTTCGGAATCTCTGTCTGGCCACGATGTAATCTAAATGAAATCTTCCCGTATCACCCAGCCTTTTCCAAGTACACCTCCTCCTCTCGTGATTCTTGAACAGATTATTCGCTGTTACTAACTGAAATTTATTACAGTACTCAATTAGTCTTTCTCCTCCCTCATTTCTTGTCCCGAGCCCATTTTCTCCTGTAACCTTTTCTTCTTCTCCTTCCCCTAACGCTGCAGTCCAATCCCCCATGACTATTAGATTTCCGTCCCCCTTTACATACTGCATTACCCTTTCAATATCCTCAAACACTTTCTCTATCTGTTCATCTTCAGCTTGAGACGTTGCATTTATACCTGAACTATCGTCGGTGTTGTTATGGTGTTGATTCTGATAAGAACAACCCTATCACGGAACTGCTCACAGCAACACACTCTCTGCCCTACTTTTCTGTTCAGAACGAATCCTACTCTAGTTATAGCATTTTCTGCTGCTGTTGATATTATCCTATACTCATCTGACCAGAAATCCTTGTCTTCTTTCCATTTCACTTCACTGACCCCCACTATATCTCGATTGAACCTTTGCATTCCCCCTTTCAGATTTTCTAGTTTCCCTACCACTTTCAAGCTTCTGACATTTCACGCCCCGATTCGTAGAACGTTATCCTTTCGTTGATTATTCAATATTTTTCTCATGGTAACCTCCCCCTTGGCAGTCCCTTCCCAGAGATCTGAATGGGGGACTATTCCGGAATCTTTTGCCAATGGAGGGATTATCATGACACTTTTTCAATTAGAGGGCACATGTCCTGTGGATACACGTTAAGTGTCTTTAAGGCAGTGGTTTCCATTGCTTTCTGCATCCTCATGCCGTTGATCGTTGCTGATTCTTTCGCCTTCAGGGGCAATTTCCCACCCCTAGGACAAGAGAGTGCCCTGAACCTCTTTCTGCTCCTCTGCCCTCTTGAAAAGGCCGTTGGCAGAATGAGGGTGACTTCTTATGCCGGAAGTCTTCTGCCGCCAATACGAAAACAGAATACGAGAAATTAGGGCTCATTCGAAAGAATATAGAAAGTCGCTCTATTTGTGAATGGAACAGGAAAGGAAATGACTAGCAGTGCTAGAGGATACGCTCCGCCACATGCCGTTCGGCGGCTTGCGGAGTACCTACGTAGAAGCAGACATAGCTGTGCATGGTGTGGTGTTGTTTTCAGAAGCTGTGACCCGAACTGTCGGCGTTTCTGCAGTTCCTGGCGGCCCTTGTCCAGTGCGGCGATAAGTTAGCCGTTAGCTGAGAGCAGAGTCCTTACCCTGCGAGAAGAAACAAGAAGTTTCTCGCTGTGATTTAGGGCCGCGCGCCGCCGACGGCCGTGAATCAGCGGCGCGTATTTCTGCGCTTAGCGCTGCGCTGCCCAGCCCTATATCACGGCCGTAATATACAAATTGGACGGCGGGAAGTGGCCTTGGGGGAACGCGATATACTGGCGGGGGTGCCCTGAACCAGGCGGCCTGCTCCGGGCTCCGGGAGGGCAAGCCCGAGTTTGTCCCGTGGCGAAGCGTCTGCTGCGCTGACAAAAATACTCCCTTCACATATATACTGCTGGCCATTAAAATGGCAACACAAAGGCAGCATGAAAAGTAATTTTGCTTAATGCACGAATGTACTCGTAGTATAATAGGTAGAGTATATGATTAAATTTGTAGGTTTATTTATTTATTTGACGTATCGCTCTATACGTGAAAAACACTGAAGCGCCAAAGAAACTGGTATCAGCATCCGTATTCAAATACGGAGATACGTAAACAGGCAGAATACGGCGCTGCGGTCGACAACGCCTGTACAAGATAAGTGTCAGGCGTAATTGTTAGATCGGTTACTGTTGCCACAGTGGCAGGTTATCAAGATTTAAGGGGAGGTTTACTATATTTGCAACGGCCTTGCCGCAGTGGATCAGTGGATACACCGGTTACCGTCGGATCACGGAAGTTAAGCGCTGTCGGGCGTGGCCGGCACTTGGATGGGTGACCATTGGGGCCGCCATGCGCTGTTCCCATTTTTCGGTGTGTACTCAGCCTCGTGATGCCAATTTAGGAGCTACTCGACCGAATAGTAGCGGCTACGGTCGAAGAAAACCATCGTAACGACCGGGAGAGCGGTGTGCTCACCACTCGCCCCTCCTATCCGCATCCTCAGCTGAGGATGACACGGCGGTCGGATGGTCCCGATTGGCCACTTGTGGTCTAATGACGGAGTGCTTGCTTACTATCTTTGGCCCGAAAAAAGCATGTTCTTTGAGAACTTTTTGGGGGGATGTGTTACAGATATCAGTCAAATTTGGTCAAAATGTTTATTGATATTTCCTCTACAAACTGGAATTTTTTCGACCGGAAATGTCGAAGAGCAAAGGCGGAAGTGCCGTCGGAACGAAACAAAATTTCGATGTAGATCTCCACGCGCGGTATGTCACAGGTCAGCCGGCTGGTCTGAAATCAAAATTGAGTTGACGTTGGCGAAGTATATAAGATTCTTTAGGAGTTGTACCTCGCTTATTTGGACCACAGGAAACAAAATGGCGGCCATTTGAAAAAATAGGGTATTTTTCATAGATTTTTCGACTTCGTCGGCCAAGTAAAAATATTTATAGCTGATGAATCGGAATAAACGTGGTACAACTCCAAGGCAAATTAGTTAGCTTCGTCGGAAACAAAGAATCATGCCAATCGATTCAGTAGATTAAAGTTACCATACCGCGCGATAAAAAAAGTCATTTCGAGAAAAACTTGTTTGAAGTTTTTACTACATATAAATGCAATATTATGCAACTTACGTTCAATCTGCTATACCGGGTCCATAAACTAGTCCTTCCTCTTCCTCACAGAGGGCGTTCTGCTTGATCTGGGCCATCCCGCGCTGCTCCAGAGCCGCTCGTACGGCCGGTGACAAGCGGTTTTCGGCCGCTTGAATCCAGTGGTCGTCCGAATGCTTGGCGAACTGCGACGAATAGAGTACCAGGGTGACGTCCATCGTTGTCATGGTCTTCAGAACTTCTGAATGCCCTTCGTTGAAGCTGCTCGCTGCCAGGAAAGTCGCAGTCCCCACAGTCTTCCAACCAGAATCTAAATGCTTGGGGGCTAACTTCCAAACACACGCGTTCAAACTTTCATTTGAATTTTGTGTGTTTCCTCCCAAGCACCGGTACAATAACCCGTCCTCCGAAAGAAAAAAACTGGTGCGTGAAAAAGTCCGATTTCAGGCAGGTGCATTTTTTCTTCAACCGCGAATAACAAACATTTCCGTTACGTATTCGGAAAAACCGTTTCAGGGGTTGATTCTAAACACTTTTATGGATCCAAAAATGCAATTTAAGAAAAATTGATTTTTTAAACCAAAAGATAGTAAACGTCGCCCTAAGTGAGTTTGAACGTGGTGTTCTGGTCGGCGCAAGAGCGATGGGACACAGCGTCTCCGAGGTAGTGATGAAGTGGGGATTTTCCTGTACGACTATTTCACGAGTGTACCGTGAATATCAAGTATCCGGTAAAACATCAAATCTCCTACATCGCTGCGGCCGAAGGAAGTTCCTACAAGAACAAGAACGACGACGATTGAAGAGAATCGTTCAACGTGACAGATGTGCAACCCTTCCACAAAATTGCTGTAGATTTCAGCGCTCGTCCATCGTGTCAGCGTTCGAACCGTTCAATGAAACATCATCGATATGGACTTTCAGAGCCGAAGGCCCACTCGTGTACTCTTGATGACTGTACGGCACAAAGCTTTACGCCTCGCCTGGGCCGGTCAACATCGACATTGGACTGTTGATGGCTGGAAACATGTTGCCTGGTCGGACGAATCTTGTTTCAAATTGTATCTAGCGAATGGACGTGTAAGGGTATAGAAACTTTCTCATGAATCTATTGACCCTGGATGTCTCCAGGGGACTGTTCAAATTGGCGGAGGCTCTGTAATGGTGTGGGACGTGTGCTGTTGGAGTGATATGGGACCTCTGATACATCTAGATACGACTCTGACAGGTGACAAGTGCGTAAGAATCCTGTCTTGTCAGCTGCATCCATTCATGTTCATTGTCCATTCCGACGGACTTGGGCAATTCCAGCAGGACAATGCGGCACTCCACACGTCCAGAATTGCTGCAGAGTGGCTCCAGTAACACTCTTCTGAGTTTAAAAACTTCCGCCGGCCGCCAAACTCCCCAGGCATGAACGTTATTGAGCATATCTGGGATGCCTTGCAACGTGCTGCTCAGAAGAGATCTCCACCCCCTCATACTCTTACGGATTTCTGGGCAGCCCTGCAGGATTCATGGTGTCAACTCCCTCCAGCACCACTTCAGACATTAGTCAAGACTATGTCGCGTCGTGTGGCGGCTCTTCTGCGTGTTCTCGGGCGCCCTACACGACATTAGGCAGCTAGTTTATTTGACTCTTCGTTGTATAAGGGACGATCAAAAAGTTGCCGTCTGAGGGCGTTGGAGCAGAATATTGCAATCCGCTCGACTCCGATACGGGATATAAGCACCAGCATGTAGGCAAGGCATTAGTGTGGCATTCGTGTCTTTCCAACGTGTGCAGTGAATGCGGAATCGTGAACTATGGTGACGTTGTTACCAAATGCGTCCAAACAGTACCAGTGTGCTGTTGTTCTTTACCCGGCTGCCGAACGACAAATGCTGTAGACATCCATCAGAGAATGAAGAATGTGAACTGGCAGCAAGTGTAACGAAAACCACCATTTTGGAATGGTCCGCCAAGTTCGGTTCTTGTCGCGATTCGATACGAGACGCCGATCAATCTGGGAGGCCAGCCTCATCCATTACAGACAACAACAATCCGGTAGTTAATGGTGCGATTAGAGCGTACCGCCGCATGACCATTCGTGAGCTAGAAAAGGACATCGAAGTCGGCTTAGGTAGCGCGAACACATTATTCGACAGAAGTTAGACTATTGTAAGCTGTAACATCTACAGCCAGTGGACACACAGGGCGTTGAGTGCCGAACAAAAAGCAAACCGAGTAACTGTTGGCCTGAAGCACGTGATGAGTGTCAATTTTGAAGACAACACGTTCCTTGAGCGCAACGCAGGCGACAAAAACAAGTGCCACCACTTCGAATCACAGTCGAAAGCGTCGACGTTACAGTTATGTCATCCATCGTTCCCTCGTCCCAAGATGTTCAAGAGCTAGTTATCGGCTGGAAAGGTGATGCTCACCTTGTTCTTCGATTACTGGGGCCCATTGCTTATTTATTTTCAAGGAACCCGGTGTCTCCATCACTGGAGAACGATACTGCGAGACGCTACAGAAAGTATGGCGTGCAATTAAGATGAAACGTCCGGGAAAACTAATGAAAGGTGTGGTGCTGCTTCGTGATAACTCATGTCCCCATATCGCAAATGTCGTTACGCAGAAGTTACGCCAACGCAAGTGGGGGACGTGCCCTATAGCCCTGATCTCTCCTCATGCGACTATAACGCCTTCTTTCCCTTACAAAAAAGGCTTTGAGGAGTCGACGATTCCTGTCGGAAATGGGCGAGCAGCAGGCTCTTATGGACTTCTTCAAGTAGCAGGACACAGTGTTTTAGCAAACGGGTATCTTCAGCCTGGTGCGTCGGTGGCAAGATTTCCTCAATGCTCACGTCGATTTTGCTTGTTTGGGATACCGATTCTGGAATGCACAACCTTAGAACGCAAACTTTTTGATTGCCCTTATACGATCAAAAATACAAGTAGGGAAAAAAGACATAAATACAAATTATATATTACACAAAGAAACAGCTATTCTCGTATGCTATGTTTAGTTTTCTTATCCAGCGAAGGCTTGATTGTATACGCATGAAAAGGTAAGTCCTCAATTTACACGCCACACAGCGTACTCGATGGTCTGGTCCGCTGCCCCACGATTACATCTTGGTGTGCAGTGCTTACCCTTTGTGGAAGTTGTACGTACAAGCTTCGCAACCTGTTCCGGTGCAATTTATATTCCTCCACCCATGTCGTGGGAGTTCAAAGCCCTTGTTTCTCTGTAGAAGGTCAATAAGATGTCGGACTTCAGATGGAACATTCGTAGTTTAGGTTCCACACGATTTTCTGTCAATAGTGAAGTTCCTATAAGCAAGCTGTTGGCTTCTGAAATGAAGTCGGTTTGTTATCAGTACGGAAATATCTTCACTGATGCGAGGTCGAAGATTATTCATTATTTTGGAATATTGTTTCAACAGCGCTTCTTCTCTTCTTAACAGAGGAGTTGCGATGTGGCTGAATGTGGAAGCCAGTACTACGGAGAGGTCTTTTTTGGGATGTTCCCATACAATCGAAGTAGCAGTACCTAATCAGATGAGTAGTAAGAAAGGTTCAAATGGCTCTGAGCACTATGGGACTTAACTTCTGAGGTCATCAGTCCCCTAGAACTTAGAACTACTTAAACCTAACTAACCTAAGGACACCACACACACCCATACCCGAGGCAGGATTCGAACCTGTGACCGTAGCGGTCGCGCGGTTCCAGACTGTAGCGCCTAGAACCGCTCGGCCACCCCGGCCGGCTGAGTAGTACTCAAGTCGTACAGCGATTCTACTCACATGAATACTCCAAAAGCATCGATGCCTACTACTGTCGATACGTTCTTAATTTTTTTAACGCAACTGAAGTAATGTTGAGAACATATGATATCTCACTCGACTGATTATTTTATGTAGTCTAATAAAATGGTTCAAATGGCTCTGAGCACTATGGGACTCAACTGCTGAGGTCATTAGTCCCCTACAACTTAGAACTAGTTAAACCTAACTAACCTAAGGACATCACACACATCCATGCCCGAGGCAGGATTCGAACCTGCGACCGTAGCGGTCTCGCGGTTCCAGACTGCAGCGTCTAGAACCGCACGGCCACTTCGGCCGGCTCTAATAAAATGCATTAATACTTTTGTCTCTTTATTGACGATGGTCCTAAAACAAAATGTCACTTTTGGAATGTTTCCCAAAACGAGCAACTGCTGTAAATATTTAGGAGATAACTTATTTCTGTTCTGAGTCACAGTTGCACTCACTATCCCCATATGTTGCAACGACGATAAGATTATGTTGAACATACTTGTATAAACATGGAAACATGACTTTCATGTTTTCTTATTCTGCACATGGACTGGAGACTGATACGAGAATGGTAGCAAAATCCCCAAGCTAAATAGTCATCAAACACTCCCGTAACCTACGTCTATTTAGTGACCACAGTACATAAAAGATTCACCAACTCGAAATACTTCAGAGTTCAGCATGATGATACACTCTTACTCTATTTTCAGTTCTGTAAATCAAGCGACAAAAGTTAGAGTCCTATTGTGGGGCAAATTCAGACTTCTCGAAATATAAAGTTCCTTCAAAAGCTAAAGTATGGTAGTGCCCGTTTACTGGAAAACTGGAAATTTGTCGTAAGGTCTTATGGGACCAGACTGCTGAGGTCTTCGCTCCCTAAGCTTACGCACTACTTAATCTAACGTAAACTAACTTACACTATGGACAATACACACACCCATGCGCGAGGGAGGACTTGAACCTCCGACGGGAGGAGCCGAGCGGGCCGTCACAAGGCGCCCTAGACCGCTCGGCTACCCCGCGCGGCGCCGTTTACCGCCCAGAACCAAACATCTCTCCTATCGAATGCCACTCATTACCACAGACAGGTCTGCTTCCTTCCAGAACTGACGTAAGCGTCCCGAATATCACTCTTAAGCTTTTCCCTCGAGAAGTCCCAGTCTCGACTTGACTCCGCTACTATCTGCTTTTCCATTAGCTGAAGGCCATCCCCTCAAAAAATAAATCGTGTTTAAGCTGTACAGACATGATCGGATTCAATTTGACCACTTCCTGTACTAAATTAATATATTAAACAATATTTAAATAACATTTGGTTGCACTCAAGTCATTTATAATAAATATAAATAATAGTTTATTATAAATAAATAAGCCAGTATTCTTGTGCAAGTGTGTTCACGATGAATGACAACATAATGTCCTTAGTATTGTTTAAACACTTATTTATACCGTGGTGACAGAAGGGTCTTTTAGTTCTCTGTTCAGTCGTGCTATCCGCTAACATATGCGATTGGCCACTTATAAATTAGCACAGATTTTTAATAATACTAACGATCAACATTTAAATGAAGTTACTGGAAAAATAGTGATCTGTTCCTTAAATAATTACACAGGTGTGACAATATGAGGTATTAATGCTGTGTTCATTTACTGTGTAACTTTGCGCTCCCGGTAGCTGAGTGTTCAGCGCAACAGAATGTCAATCCTAAGGGCCGGGGTTCGATTCCCGGCTGGGTCGGAAATCTTCTCCGCTCAGTGACTGGGTGTTGTGTTGTCCTAATCATCATCATTTCATCCCCATCGACGCGCAAGTCGCCGAACTGGCGTCAAATCGAAAGACTTGCACCCGGCGAACGGTCTACCCGACGGAAGGCCCTAATCACACGACATTTATATTATTTTTACTGTGTAACTGTAGCAGATACAATGTTCTGACAAACATTTGCATAATGAAATAGATATAAAAGACCTCTTAAATCAATAAATAGAATAGATACGTAGCTTTCAGGGATGACAGCTATAGTGCAGTGCTGTAATCTGAGATATCGTTTGTTGAAATCGCATGAAGTTTTTAAAAGTTGTTAATTCAGAGGTTCATTGTATAAATGTTTATTCGCTGTGATATATGAATTTCTTTTAAAGATACTGAAGTGCTGTTGCGTCATTGGATGCGTCTCGTTTATCTGAGATCGCTGATATATTAAGATTTGCATTAATATGTAACTGTAATTTACCGTCGAAGCAGAGAGCTGTAACTTAGCCATCTCTAAGACAATCGTGACAAATAAAAACATCTACAGCCGTCCTTATGATTTTATTTTATTTTGTCGCTACCAGTTTCAACGCTTCAGTGCGTCATCTTCAGGCTGTTTTTGATGCGGTACAGGTTGATATGACCCCCATGCTTAACACATCAGTTGCCAGCATTACTGGATACGCAGATAATGTGTCTGCACTCCAATCATCAACTACCAACTGACTCGAGAACCATTCAAATTCGACATCCAAAGATATATCTCAGCGACATACACTAATCGACTCAGGGGCTTCCTTGTCGGTGATTTCAGATGCCTGCAGTCGTCAGCGAAATAAGACTATCTTCCATGATATAAAAAACGATTGGGCTGAAAGTCACGAATGGGTTCAAATGGTTCAAATGACTCTAAGCACTATGGGACTTAATATCTGAGGTCATCAGTCCCCTAGACTTATAACTATTTAAAACTAACTAATCTAAGGACATCACAAACATCTATGCCCAAGGCAGGATTCGAACCTGCGACCGTAGTAACAGTGCGGTTCCGGACTGAAGCGCCTAGAACCTCTCGGTCAAAGCGACCGGCTCGCGAATGGGTAAATACGTTCAGTCAATAGGAATAACTATTGCAAGAACAATTAATTATCAGCGACAGAACACAGCCTGTGAGGATCGTATATCCTCCCATGTCAATATATTTGTCATTGCAAATACGCTTCTCAGGTTTGCCGCCGGATCGTATAGTGTAAATCGTACAATATTTCTTCGATGCAACTGCTCGACATCATCAGGTGGTGGTAGCTGCTGCTGTCACTGCTGCAAGGCGCGACTGATGATAATCGCGCGGCGGCGTCGGAATTTATCATGACGGGAGCAGGCAATACGCGTGCGCGAGAAGACGCTAGTAGTTGGAGAAAGCGGCGCTCCTGGTGCCCCCTCCTGGGAGCTGCAGAAAGGCCATCCACGCGTGCGCTTTGGGCAATAACTGTGCTGCCGGACGCTCCTGCGGATAAAGTTTGAACTAAATCTCAGCTACGCGTTGCGTCACTTGAGGAAACGGAAGTTCTTATTTTCCCTGTTTTTGATTTAATGGCAGCCAGTTCTGGATTCCAGGCGGCGCTCAGTTGAAAACCTGCATCCCTGTTGATTAGATTTTCCGCCGTGCGAATATATTTGGCCTCCTTAATAACACAGTCCCAGAAAGATGACGCTGGGGATAAAATTTCCGTCTGTTTGTAAAGCATACAATGTCCCGTGTCCAGGCAATGTTCCGCTACCGCTGATTTATCAGGTTGCCCCAGGCGTGTATGACGATGATGTTCGACGCAGCGTTCTTGCAAGGTTCGGCATGTCTGTCCAATATAAGATTTTCCACATTGGCATGGGATTTTGTACACGCCACGTTTTCTGAGGCCAAGGTCGTCTTTGACAGAGCACAATAAATTCCTCAATTTTGCTGGTGGCCGAAAAACACACTTGACGTCGTGCTTTTTGAGGATTCTTTCTATTCTCGAAGACATGCCGCCAAAATAGGGCAAGAACGCTGTTGCAGTGGGTGCCTCCGCATCTTCAATACATCCCTGCGTCGAGTTTGCTGAGAACGGAATGCATGGCATATCTGCCTTTCGGAATAGCCATTCTGTTGGAATACCGTTCTCAGGTGTTGTAGCTCACCGGGTAGGCTGTCGGCATCTGAGACTACATGTGCCCTATGCACCAAAGAGCATAGTACACTACCGCGTTGAGCAGGATGATGGCAACTTGTGGCCTGCAAATATAGCTCTGTATGAGTTGATTTGCGATAGACGCTGTGTCCCAATGTACCGTCAGCTCTTCTTCTGACTAAGACGTCCAGGAATGGTAAGAGGCCATCCTTTTCCACTTCCATAGTGAACTGTATATTGGGATGTAGCGAGTTCAGATGTCCGAGAAACACAGGTAATGTCTCCACTCCGTGGGGCCACACCACAAAGGTATCGTCTACATACCGCCAAAAATAAGAAGGTTTGAGACTTGCCGACTGCAGTGCTTTTTCCTCAAAGTCTTCCATAAAATAGTTGGCCACCATGGGAGACAGAAGACTTCCCATGGCGACACCGTCCACTTGTTCAAAATACTGGTCATTAAATAACAAATAAGTTGAGGTAAGCACATGTTTAAACAACGCCACAATGTCTCTCTCCAACTATGAGCGTCTTCTCGCGAACGCGAATTGCCTGCTCCCGTCATGATAAATTCCGACGCCGCCGCGCGATTATCATCAGTCGCGCCTTGCAGCAGTGACAGCAGCAGCTACCACCACCTGATGATGTCGAGCAGTTGCATCGAAGAAATATTGTACGATTTACACAATACGATCCGGCGGCAAACCCGAGAAGCGTATTTGCAACAGATCCGTCGGGAAAGCATGAAAAGTCACATATTTGTCATTCTTTGTGATATTTGATCGTCAACTGATCGATCTGCATCATCACAGAGTGTATATTACGTTAATGCAACTACCGCTTGTTTTGCTGAGTCCAGCATTGCAGAGTAATCGCTGCCCACTGACAATGGTTTCAGCACCAGTGATTGTTGTTACTTGGCACGAGCACTTAGCTTCGATGAAATCAGTGCTAGTTGGCAGTGCAGTTCAGACGATGTGCGTGCTGGCATTATTGGGATGTACTTGTCAAGTAAATTCGGTATAATTATGCGCACTCCGTTCTCTTTGCTTTAGTGTTTCACTGTGAAATGATTAGTGTCGTGTATTGGCTTACAGAATATTTCTAAAACCAAGTGTATTTAAAACTGTTTGAAATGAGTAATGATGTCGGTAATAGAGCGCACAGTTTGTCATCCTATATCTATCACTGTTTTTAACTGACCCCATCATTATCCGCTTCCTCAGACGATCATCAAGCGAGGTGGTGCAGTGGCTTGGCACATTGGACTCGCATTTGGGAAGACGCCGGTTCAAATCTGCGTCTGGCCATCCAGAATCTGGTTTTGCGTGATTTTCCTAAATCTCTCCAGGCAAATTCCGGGATGGTTCCTTTGAAAGGGCATGGCCAGATTCCTGTTCCATCCATCCTTGAAACATAGCGAACTTGCATTCCGTCTCTATATGAGCTCGATGACAATAGGATATTAAACCCTTATGTTCCTCCCTTTACTCAAACGATCAGTAAATGAAACATATACACTCCTGGAAATGGAAAAAAGAACACATTGACACCGGTGTGTCAGACCCACCATACTTGCTCCGGACACTGCGAGAGGGCTGTACAAGCAATGATCACACGCACGGCACAGCGGACACTCCAGGAACCGCGGTGTTGGCCGTCGAATGGCGCTAGCTGCGCAGCATTTGTGCACCGCCGCCGTCAGTGTCAGCCAGTTTGCCGTGGCATACGGAGCTCCATCGCAGTCTTTAACACTGGTAGCATGCCGCGACAGCGTGGACGTGAACCGTATGTGCAGTTGACGTACTTTGAGCGAGGGCGTATAGTGGGCATGCGGGAGGCCGGGTGGACGTACCGCCGAATTGCTCAACACGTGGGGCGTGAGGTCTCCACAGTACATCGATGTTGTCGCCACTGGTCGGCGGAAGGTGCACGTGCCCGTCGACCTGGGACCGGACCGCAGCGACGCACGGATGCACGCCAAGACCGTAGGATCCTACGCAGTGCCGTAGGGGACCGCACCGCCACTTCCAAGCAAATTAGGGACACTGTTGCTCCTGGGGTATCGGCGAGGACCATTCGCAACCGTCTCCATGAAGCTGGGCTACGGTCCCGCACACCGTTAGGCCGTCTTCCGCTCACGCCCCAACATTGTGCAGCCCGCCTCCAGTGGTGTCGCGACAGGCGTGAATGGAGGGACGAATGGAGACGTGTCGTCTTCAGCGATGAGAGTCGCTTCTGCCTTGGTGCCAATGATGGTCGTATGCGTGTTTGGCGCCGTGCAGGTGAGCGCCACAATCAGGACTGCATACGACCGAGGCACACAGGGCCAACACCCGGCATCATGGTGTGGGGAGCGATCTCCTACACTGGCCGTACACCACTGGTGATTGTCGAGGGGACACTGAATAGTGCACGGGACATCCAAACCGTCATCGAACCCATCGTTCTACCATTCCTAGACCGGCAAGGGAACTTGCTGTTCCAACAGGACAATGCACGTCCGCATGTATCCCGTGCCACCCAACGTGCTCTAGAAGGTGTAAGTCAACTACCCTGGCCAGCAAGATCTCCGGATCCGTCCCCCATTGAGCATGTTTGGGACTGGATGAAGCGTCGTCTCACGCGGTCTGCACGTCCAGCACGACAGCTGGTCCAACTAAGGCGCCAGGTGGAAATGGCATGGCAAGCCGTTCCACAGGACTACATCCAGCATCTCTACGATCGTCTCCATGGGAGAATAGCAGCCTGCATTGCTGCGAAAGGTGGATATACACTGTACTAGTGCCAACATTGTGCATGCTCTGTTGCCTGTGTCTATGTGCCTGTGGTTCTGTCAGTGTGATCATGTGATGTATCTGACCCCAGGAATGTGTCAATAAAGTTTCCCCTTCCTGGGACAATGAATTCACGGTGTTCTTATTTCAATTTCCAGGAGTGTATATCGTTAAGTTCTTCTGCATCTACGTCTACACTCTACAAACCACCGTGAGGTGTGTGGCAGAGGGTATGTCCCTTTGTACCAGTTATTATGATTTCTTCCTGTTCCATTCACGTATTGAGCGCATTAAGAATGATTGTGTGCGTACAGTAATTATTCTAATCTTATCCTCATGATCCCCATGTGAGTGACACGTAGGGGGTTGTAGTATATCCCTAGAGTGACCATTTGAAGCCGGTTCTTGAAAATCTGTTAATAGACTTTCTCGTGATACGAGGGTTGTTTTTTAAGTAAGGGCCGTTCGCGCGTATAGTCCCGTAGTTCGCGCGGACGCCGCAACAAGCCACCGCGCCACTTGCCGGCATCCTTCTCGTTCACACTGATGCAAGTTGCAGCTCTGTAGCTGACGTGTACGCATCGCTGTGCTACTTTATAATGTTTACGATTATTGAATCGCCCGCCGCGTGTGAGATACGGTCAGTTATACGTTTTTTGACCGCGAGAAACCTATCAGCTGCAGAAATTCATCGGCAGTTAACAGAAGTTTATGGCTTGAATGCCATGAGTGAAGGTAAAGTTCGTCAATGGGTTAAAAATGGCCGTCAAAACGTCCATGACGAAGAACGCTCAGGCCGGCCCTCTGTGATCACTGATGATTTGGTGGCTGCAGTCGAAACAAAGATTCACAATTTCCACTCTTTCTTTGGATTTTCCACAAGTTTCAAGATCGGTTGTGTACAAAATTGTGTCTGAAAACCTAAATTTTAAGAAACTGTGTTCTCGGTGGGTACCCAGACTCCTCACAGAGGACCACAAAGAGATTTGCCACTTCATAGGACTTTTTGATTCGTTACGAGGAAGAAGGGGATGACATGTTGAGTCAAATTGTCACTGGAGATGAAACATGGTCATCCCATATCACTCCCGAAAGCAATCGACAATCGATGGAATGGCGACACACAACCTCACCCGTCAAGGTCAAAGCCAAACAGACGCTGTCAAAGCGCAAGACTATGGCAACTGTGTTCTGGGACCGGCGCGGTGTTTTGCTAGTGGACTTTAAGCCACGAGGAACGACAATCAACTCAGATGCCTACTGTGCAACTCTAAAGAAGCTCCGCAGAGCAATTCAAAACAAAAGGCGCGGCATGCTGACAAAAGGAGTTTTGCTCCTGCACGATAACGCTAGGCCTCACACCTCTCAAAAGACTCGGGATTTGATTGATTCTTTTGGCTGGGAAGTTTTGGACCATGCACCATACAGCCCCGACCTTGCTGCTAGCGATTTTCACCTTTTCCGGTACCTGAAACACCATCTTGGTGGGCAGCGCTTCAATGACGACGATGAAGTGAAAGCGGCCGTGAACTCTTGGGTGTCGGAGCAGGCGGCCGAATTTTTTGAAGAGGGAATTAAAAACTTAGTTGTACGGTATGACAAGTGCTTAAATAAACAAGGCAACTATGTAGAAAAATAGGTAAAAGTGTGTAGAATCAGAAAATAAAAGTTTTTTTACAAAAGTATTTGTATCTTTTTTTAAAAATAAAAACGGCCCTTACTTAAAAAACAACCCTCGTAGTTTACATCTGTCTTCAAGAGTCTGCCAGTTCAGATGCTTCAGAGTTTCTGCGACACTCTTCCGCGGATTAAACAAACCTGTGACCAATCGTGCTGTCAATCTCTGTATACGTTCAATATCCGTTCGTAGTCCTATCTGGTACGGGGCCCATACGCTTGAGCAGTATTCTAGAAACGGTCGTACAAGTGATTTATAAGCAATTCTTTTGTAGACTTTGTACTTCCCCAATAAACAGAAGTCTACCACCTGCTTTCCCCGCGATTGTATGTGATCTTTCGATTTCGTACCTCTACAAAGTGTTACGCCCAGGCATACGTATGAGTTGCCCGATTCCCACAGTGACTCATTGATATTATAGTCATAGGATACTACGAGGTCTCCCATTTTTTTACAAGTACATCGACCTGTTTATTTCTACAATGGCTTACATCGGTTTACAGCTTGAACATTTAGCTATTTTTCAACATAAACACTATTTCTGTCGATGCGTTTTTGTAGACGCTGTGGCAGTTTATGTATGCCCATGCCATACCAGCTCGCCGCCATGCTGTTCAGAAAGTTATAAGCCTCGTCTTTCACCTCGTCGTCGGAGCTGAATCACTGGGGCCACAATTAACGCTGACATGTACTATGAGACTCTGGAAAAACTCAAACGGGCAATTCAGTACTGGAGAAGAGGAATGTTGAGCAAGGGCGTACACATTCTCCATGACAACGCTCGCCCACACATCGCTCGGCAAACCGTTGCTCTCCTGCAACAGTTTCAGTGGAACATAATCACCCACCCACCCTATAGTCCTGACTTGACGCCCAGTAATGTTAAAAGAACATTTGGCCGGAAAGCGATTCAGCTCCGACGAAGAGGTAAAAGAAGAAGTTCATAACTTTCTGAACAGCATGGCGGCGAGCTGGTATGACATGGGCATACATAAACTGCCACAGCGTCTACAAAAATGCATCGACAGAAATGGTGATTACGTCGAAAAATAGCTAAATGTTCAAGCTGTAAACTGGTGTAAATCATTGTAGAAATAAACAGGTCTAAGTACTTATTAAAAAAATAGGAGACCTTACTTTGGGATTACCCCAGTATGTTTTTTCGTTTTGTGAAGTGCAAAATTTATATTTCTGAACATTTAGAGCAAGTTGCCAGTTTCTGTACCACATTGAAATCTTATCAAGATCTGACTGAACATTTATGTAGCTTCCCTCAGACAGGAGTTCATTATAGATAACTGCATCATCTGCAAAAAGCCTGCTTTTGCTATTAACATTGTCTGCAAGGTCATTAATACACAACATGAACAGCGATCATCCCAACACACTTTCCTGGGGCACACCCAAAGTTACCTTTACGTCTGGCGATGACTCTCTATTCAAGATGACATGCTGTGTCCTCCCTACCAAAAGTTCTCTATCCAGTCAAAAACTTCACTCGATACCCCATATGATCTTACTTTTGACAATAAGCGAAGGTGCAATACTGAGTCAAATGCTTTTCGGAAATCAAAAAACACTGCATCTACCTGGTTGCCTTGATCCAAAGATTTCAAGAAGTCATGTTAGAAAAGTGCGAGCTGGGTTTCACACGATCGATTTTTTTCGAAATCCATGCTGGTTGGTATTGAGGAGCTCATTCTGTATAAGATAACTCATTATGTTTGAGCTCAGAATATTGTGGCTTACTTCTACTAAACCGCTTGTAGACGTGTGTGACCTGTGCCTTTTTCCAAGAACTGGGCACGTTTCTTGATTGAGGTATCTACGATACATTATAGTTAGAAGAGCGGCTTACTCATCCGCAAATTCAGACTGAATCTGACAGGGATTCCATCGGGGCTGAAGCTTTGTACAATTTTAACGATTTCAGCTGTTTCTCAACACCAGTGAAACTAATATTTCGGCCGGCCGGTGTGGCCGTGCGGTTCTAAGCGCTTCAGTTTGGAACAGCATGACCGCTACGGTCGCAGGTTCGAATCCTGCCTCGGGCATGGATGTGTGTGATGTCCTTAGGTTAGTTAGGTTCAAGTTCTAGGGGACTGATGACCTCAGAAGTTGAGTCCCATAGTGCTCAGAGCCATTTGAACTAATATTTCATTCACCTTTTCAGTGGTACCAGGATTAAATTGGGTCAATTTCCCCAGGCTTTCCTTTGTAAAGGAACATTTGAAAACAGAGTTCAGCATTTCAGCTTTTGCTTTGCTACTCTCAGTTTCATTTCCTGTCTCATTCGCAAGTGACTGGACAGTAACTTTGATGCCACTAATAAGCCTTTACATAAGACCAGAATTTCTTCGGATTTTGTGAAATGTCGTTTGACAATATTCTGCTCCGGTAGTCATTGTAAGCATCACGCATTGGTGTCTTGACAGTCAAACGCTTTTCATTCAGCATCTCTCTATCTGTAGCCCTACGCTTTGTTTTAAGCCTATTATGCAGTATTCTCTGTTTCTGTAGAAGTTTCTTTACAGTGACTGTATACCATGGAGGTTTCCTCCCATTATGAACGGTTCCACACTGAAGCGCCTAGAACCGCTCGGCCACAGCGGCCAGCTGCAAATTTCGCACTTATTTTGGGATGTTATAGGTTTACTGTCCTCGACGTAACCAAGAAAAAGCTGTTCTTATTTTGTGTTTCTTTCCTTTTCTCCCTTCTTCTGTGATTAGAGACATTGTTTAGTAAAGAAAACACGGATCATTGACTGGTAACAACGAAATTCAGAAGCTTATTCTCATTTACTTGTGACGCAATACCGTATTGCAAGTGTACATTTGAAATTTTCAGCGGCGACCTAATTTTTCAGGCATCTATGGACAGGAAAAGGGATATAGACTCCGGTCTGTTAGTTACAAATTTCGTGTGCAATGTACATCTTTGCATACTGTAACAATTAGTCACACAGAGAATGGCGATGTAAATAATGAAGAGGACAGTGTTGCTATGGATCTCATTAATAAATTGAGATTAATTCGCAGAAATCAAATCGTAAAGGCATTTCATAACGGAAGTTCAAATTTGAACGTGGATATTGTATCGCGAGAAACTGGACAGACAATATTCGTGTTGAAAACATAGTAATGGATGACATGACGTTGCTGTTGCTACGAGAAATGAAGGTCGATAGCCAAAAATTAGTTTAGATTTGAACAAAAGGCTAGACGATACTAAGCAATAACTGAACGCGCATTTGAACAAAAAACTTTATTATTATGAGCAAAGTTTGAGCAAAAAAATCAATGAACGTCGTGAAAAGTTAAGTGAAGATTGCAGCCTTATGATGGATCAAACGGTAGTAGATATGTATAATGACTTACTATAATTGTTCACAGATTTGAAAAACGATATTATAAGGCCGAAGGACACCGAACATTCTGACGACACTCAGTACAGTAAGCAATACAATGAAAAGGAAGAAGACCAGGTGGTTGAACGCTGATCTCTATTAATATTAAAAGCGATATGAAATTCATCAGACTACTGAACCAACTGCAGTAATTCATGATGGCACTCTTGAAATGCAAAAGGTCATTGGAGGAAAATAGTGCAGGCACCAAGCTGACTTCTGATGTGTGACGAAACTCTTCTGATTTTGAAATTAACATTAATGGACTCGATCAATTTCTCAAGGCCAAGCATAAATGCAATGCTGACAGTGACTGAAGTTTCACATGAGAAGATCGTTATATGCTGATGGAAGGAAGCTGCAATAAGAACTGGTATTTCAACGTAATGAACGACGATTTCACTACCAACGGGCAATTTAAAGTTTCGCGTTCACGTATTTCTAATGAGGCAGATCAGATCGGTTTTTGTTCACAGCAAATGTACAGAGGAGACCAGAAAAATGTAGATACTTTTTGATAGTCGATATTAATGAAGCAAAATTACATGCTGTTACAATTTTTGCATCGGTGGTGGGGGGAAGGTTGTTTTATGTGATCAAAGAGACTGAAACTTCCCCTTTGTATGTAAAGAATGACAGATCTGGAAAAACTCTTACGTTATTTGTTTTCGAATAGCTGAGCAGATCTGAACGTACTCAGACAGTTCTCTCTTTACTTATTCTGATCATCACTAAAGTGACACACAATATTTTTAGCGCAACGCAATCTGACTTTCAATAATCCCTACAAAAGAATGGCCCTGACTAACAATAACCTATACCTTTCATGAATCACTTACCTCGCAAAAATCTTCGTTACTCGAACTACTGCAAAACAGCGAGCGCCAATACTGCCAGCTAAATAAAAGATTCTAACTACTGAAGGCACTAACTACTGATAGGCACAGTTAGCAAATGAAAGATTTTGATAGAGAACAAACAATGTATTTACCTTAATAGTGTTCAGTTCATGACATCCAGTCTTACAAATTTCCTTTTTCTGACGGATACACGTCCAGATCGTACGCTCATAGTAACCTCTCCAAACTTTAGCATCTCTCCCCCCACATCCACCACTGCTGGCTGCTCACCTCCAACTGCCCTACGCTACGCGCTGTTCACATCCAACTGCCCAACACTACACAAGCGAATATTCCAACAATGACTCCAATCAGGCACAGACTGCACACAGTGCAGTCAGCGATTTTCATACAGAGCACTACGTGGCATTACCACCATAAAAACCTAAACAGCCTACTTACAAGACACCCATTTGCAGCCAAACAACGCCGATGCCGCTGAACTGTTGACCAACTACGGCTGTCATGGTGCCGGTGTGACAGCCGCACAGGACGCCTCGATGGTTTCTCGTAGGTCGTTCGGTGTAGCTGGTTTCTGTCGATAAACTTCATTTGCCAAGGTCGCCCACAGCTAGAAGTCAAGACGCGTAAGGTCTGGAGACCGTGGTGGGTATTCAACGGCTCCTCTTCGATCTATCCATCATCGCAGTAGATTTTCATCCAAATAGGCTCAGACATTTCTGTGATAGTGAGGATGAGGGACATCTTGTTGTAGGTTAAATGTTTCATTTCCAAACACCTCTCGGATGGTAAGTAATAACTATGTTTGCAGCATATGAAGATACACCTCACCAGTTACGGTACCTTCCAAGAGGAATGGGCCAATCAAACAGCGCCATGAGACCACATGACACATTAACACCTGGTAGATTAATATGATTGTCCAAGTGAACTTGAGGGTTTTCAGGACCCAGTACACGCAGTTGTGGCGGTTTTACTGTACCGTTCAGTTTGAATTGCACCTCGTCAGACCAGATAGCCACCCCTGCAAATAGTTCATCCTCAAGAAGCATGTCTTCAAACCACTCGCAGAACTCCATCCTTCGATCCGGGTCATCCTATTTAATAGCGTGCAGAGATCTTGCAATGTACACTTTCCACTTTGCAGTCTTCATAATTCGTCGTACGCTTAATCGGCCTACCCCGCTTTCACGTACAGCTTGCTTCACAGATTTTTGAGGTGATGTAGTAAAATGTTGCAACACAGCAATGCTGTAAGGTGGATTTGTTACGTATTTGGTCGGCCAGACTTTCCTTATGCACATCCTGAACAGTGCAGTCGGCTTCAAATTTATCCCGAATACCCGTTGTAACTCCGTCCTGTTTTCGTATTTCCAGCACCACTTCAATATGGCCTTACGTTGCTCAAACGACACTCTTACTTCTTTCATTGCTGCTCTGTCATCTGCTGGAAAATGCACGGCTAGATCTGATGAGGAAACAATGAACTACACTACCACGCAAAATTACAACGATATGCCATTTTGTTCTAAAGATATTAACTGTCAAAGAGTGTATACATTTTTTCTCGCGCCCTCTGTATATTAGAGACTACATAGAGGGAAAGTGCAGCATTGAAAATCTTACCACACAAAGATTCAAAACTACGTTCTCAACTGCATATTCGGCCAAGGATCAGCAGAAAGAAGTAACGTAATTTATTAAACCACGACGAGCATTCCAAAAATTGTGATAGGAACTGCACAACAATGATTGAGGAGAAATTCAAGTAGAACAGTAGCTCGAAAAACAGCGTGAGAAGAAGAAACAGAAGGAAGTTGTACCCTCACTTCATGAGGAAGGATAAAGCGACTGGAAAGAGAAGAGGATTAAATTTAATGTTTGCTTTCGACGAATAGTAACTAGTGATACCTTCCAAAACTTTACTTTGTGTTGTGTAGGGATTTATTTGTGTTTCCATAAATGAGTGAGTATTTAACGTCATTGCAATACTTCAAACACATTTTTGTCGTGTGACTAATCTTTATGATGTGGCGGCGCGAGGGTTTCTTTTATATGATTGCGATTTTCTGGTGTGTGACACTATGTCACCGTGACGTCATGAATGCGGACAACAGATTGATGGAAGCTGCACCACGTCAAAAATGCAAGACAAACAGTGGGCGTGCCTTCTGCCGAGCGGCGTTCCAGTCGACGATGCGTGAATCAAGTCGCGCACACGACGATCCTGTGTGGATCCGCTGCGCACCCATCTCCCCACGGGAGGCAACGTGGGAGCTGTCTGTCAGCAAGGTCGCGTGGACCAAGGTGATGACGCGAGTCTTCAGTTTCGTGTGACATATTTATAGCGTCCCCCTTTGCAAAGCAGAGCACCAGCAAGAGCAGCGAATGGTTAAGATAAAATAGTGAACGCAACATATGTAGAACTGGATATTACAAACTCCTTGGTATTTATGTAAATAGGTCTGTAACCTGTATGCCACAAACATATTTCTTTCGCTCAGTTGTTTATATTGTTTCTGGTTAGGGCCCTTGGTTCTCGATGTACGCTGAGCGAAAATTTTTTAAGCCCCAGCTACGGGACGTTATCCCGGAGTAGAGCTGCAAGTGTTGTAACAGCTCTCGTCCGCTTCTGCGGTCGACATTGCATAATCGACCGGTGGAACAAGTTGCCACAGCGCCAGCATGTGGTGACATTCATTAAGTGTAAATGGTTCAAGCGCCTGTTAAATTAACATTATATATTATTGATATATTCTTTCTGCTGTTTAGTTGATATGTCATTTCCAGGCGATCCTATGGATAGCCTCGGATTCAAAAATGGGCGGAAACAGTCGAAAATATGGACATTACCCACTCGAGCAGGAAAGCATGGAGTCTTCTGCGAAAACTGGGAGGAAGTGCACCAGCATGCAGAAAAAATTCCGAAGTAACACCAGACCAAATTGCTTCCCACATCATTACTATCTCAAGAGTGCCCCCTGACAAACATACAAGACATATCAGACGACAGCTTCGTGTCCTGAAAAAGAAGGCATCTCCCTCATCTGAGTATACCCATCCCTTCTCAGTTTCAGAAATTGGCTCTGGACTGAAGGACCTCAAACCTATTAAGGCGCCTGGATTCGATGGTATCCATCCACAATTCCTGATTCATATGGAAGGAAAAGCTAAGAAATGGCTGGCAGAATTCTTCACTGACATCCTACTGACTGGTCAACTTCCATTGGAGTTTAAAAAGTCGAAGATAATATCTGTTCTGAAACCTGGCAAACCCAGCAACACGGTAGAAAGCTATCACCCCATTGCCCTGCTTAGCTACTGCTACAAGCTTTTTGAAAGGCTGGTATATAACAGAATAAGTAGCTGTATCCTAGACAACGTTCCAGTTGATCAGGCAGGCTTCAAACCAGGGCGTAGCTGCTGCGACCAAGTATTGTCTGTCAAATCTTTCATAGAGTTAGGATACCAAATGAAGCAGAAAACATCTGTGGCGGTTGTTGAGCTAACTGCCGCCTTCGGTACAGTGTGGAGGGATGGCCTAATCTACAAATTTTTCCGTATCATACCATGCAGAACAATGGCTCGACTGATTAACAGCAGTCCACAGCTCGTGGTCGTGCGGTAGCGTTCTCGCTTCCCGCGCCCGGGTTCCCGGGTTCGATTCCCGGCGGGGTCAGGGATTTTCTCTGCCTCGTGATGACTGGGTGTTGTGTGCTGTCCTTAGGTTAGTTAGGTTCAAGTAGTTCTAAGTTCTAGGGGACTGATGACCATAGATGTTAAGTCCTATAGTGCTCAGAGCCATTTGAACCATTTGATTAACAGCATGCTAAGCGATAGGAAATTCCAGGTAATCACTGGAAGCAACATAAGTAAGGAGAGGAAGCTGAACAGCGGATTGCCTCAAGAATCAGTTCTCTCACCATTACTGTTCAACCTATATCTCTCTGATATACCTGACACTTCGTCCAGAAAATACTGCTATGCCGATGACCTGGCTCTAGCTGTACAACACCAGAAAATGAAGACAACAGAAGAGATTCTAACCAATGACCTGTCTGTGTTAGATAATTACTTCAAAATCTGGAGACCCCAACCCAGTGTGAGTAAAACAGAAGTGTATTGGATCCATCTAAATGATCAGTTGGCGAACGTAAAACTGGAGGTAAGTTTCAGATGCAGAATTCTTCGTCATAATTGGAACCCAAAATATCTTGGTGTCATCCTGGATCGTACACTATGATTCAGACAACAGCTTCTTAACTTAGCTCAAAAGCTGAGGACGCGAAACAACATCCTCCATAAGCTATGCGGAACTACCTGAGGATCTTCAGCAACCACTCTGCGATCTTCAGCTTTGGGCTTGGTGTACTCTAGTGCTGAGTATTGTGCACCTGTTTGGACGAACAGTCATCATACTAGGCTTGTTGATACTCAGCTGAATACGACAGTGCGCATAATATCTGGCCCAATCAGATCTACTCCAGTTTATTGACTTCCACTGTTAATCGGTATAATGCCTCCTGATCTACACAGACGTACTGCCCTCATGAGACAATTCCACAAGATATCCAGGAATTCTAACCTACCCGTGCATAACGACCTGCCACTTTTAAATCGCAAGAGACTGAAATCACGCAATCCAACTCTGTGCGGTGCTGCTGACATGGCTGCTAAGGATTTCAAACCTCTTGAAGAATGGAAAGGTTGGTGGGAAGCAGTGACAGATGTGCACCTGCATAACATCTCCTCAGGTGCTAAACTTCCAAGTGGATTCGACCTACCACGCAAGACCTGGACTATTATCAACAGAATCCGTACCGGCCATGGCCCATGCAGGGACGCTCTCTTTAAGTGGAAGAAGCTGCCTGATCCAGCCTGTGACTGCGGGGCTCCATACCAGATTGTTCATCACATTGTCAGTGAATGCAGGATTCGAGCCTATCCTGCGCCGAAGAGGACTTCCTGCTAGCAACTCCAGATGCAGTGCGCCGGATTGAAGGACTGGATATTCAGTTGTAAAGACAAACTTAAGTTTCTTGTGTGTCAATATCTACATATGTATATGTAATTTAATTTCATGATATGTCTGTATTAGCCATACGCTAAACAAATAAAAATAAAAAAATGATCTCTTCTATATTTCCTATCTACTAAGGCCCTTATCTATTTATTTCACATTAACGTTATGTCTCTATAAATATTTTTTTCTTTTTTTCTGTTTTGAGATCTGAGGATGTCGTCCTTTGTGACATTTGGTCGTAAACTTATCGATCTGCTTCACCACAGAGTATATTATGTTGATTCAACTTCCGCTGGTTTAGCCGAATCGAACAGCCAGAGGAATCACGCCCACTAACCGCACATTCAGTAGCAGTGATTGTGTTGTTCGGCACGAACACTTAGTGTGGGTGACGTCAGTGCTAGATGGCTAGTGGAGTTCAGACGATGTTAGTGCCCATATTGCTCAAATGTATTTGTGAATTTGATTTCTGTACAATTATTCATGCTCCGTTCTGTTCACTTAAAGGTTTCAGTATGTAACGATTAATGTCATATACCGGCATGTGGAATATTTATAAAACTAAGTGTGTTCAAAAGTGTTTGAAATGAGTAACGATTTCGGTAATAAACCATATAGTTTGTAATCTGCTTGCAATCACTGTTGTTAATCAAACTCATCATTATGCGTTTCCTCAAACTTCCACCAAATGAAGGAACCTTGTGCTCCGTCTCCAGTCACCTTTATGTTGACAGGACATTAAACCTACTTTCCTTTCCTCAAACTGTCAGTAAATGAAATAATTATATCGTTAACATCTTGTAGTTGAGAGATGCAGTATTATCGTTACATGCTACTCGTGATATAAGCCTTTCAAATTTGTCATTTTATCAGAACGTAATCATAATGTTATTCTCTGATGCGACTTCTTGCAGTCATCACAAGCAGCTATAGACCGCGGAAAATCAGAGGTCCAGCCGGTTGGAGCAATTTTTATTATGTGTGCTTGTTGTAATTAGCGCACATAAAAAATGATCGGTCTGTTTGTTTGCAGTTGCCAACGTTGTTATCCTGCCGTCATCAACGAGACGAGTTCCAGTAGTCCGTCAAAATTCTGTTAAACTGTGAAGCTTTTGTCGATTTGAGAAAGCTACTCAGGCGAAGTTCATAAGCATTTTAGGTGGTCAAGAAGGACTGTGAATCAATAATTGTCATGAGCAACCATAACTTATCCCTAAAAGCATGTTCGTAGCGACAGTCGAACCGGTTCGGGTGGAGCAGCTTAGTGTCTTCGATGAAGAATCGTGCTCCATTATCATTGCTGAGAACGTAGAAGAGGATGCAATTGTCGAAATGTTAACATGATCTGGTCCGAACGAGGAACAATATCGACAGATGTTAGCTCTTCTGTTCCAATTTTCGAATGTTTTCAAATCCGGAATGGAGAAAAGCAGACCAAACAGCGCAAGGTAAAACACCATATTAACACAGTGGTAGATCGACCAAATATCCAGTGTTCATATGGGGTGTTCCAGCTGAACACCGGATAATTCAGGTGGAAGTGGAGAAGATGCTGCAAAATGAGAGCATTGAACTTTCATAGGGTCCTTTCCTGTGGGCCTCGTGAAGGAGAAGGATGGCACAAGGCGTTTTTGCATCGATTATCAGCGACTGAACAAAACAAAAAAGATTTCTTATCATTGCCATGCAATGCTGACATCCTAGACTACTTGAAGGGAGCCAAGTATTTCTAATGTATGGACATACAGACAGGCTAAGGGCAATACCATGTCGACAAGGCTGGCAGGAAAAAGACCGCCCTCACAACACCTGATGGCCTCTATGACTGCGAATTTATTACCATTTGGACTATGTAACACTCCCACCACCTTCGAGCATATGATGGACGATCTGCTTCCATGCCTGAAGTGGATGACTTGTCTTTACTTTGAAGACATCTGAAGGACATGTAAGCTGTCTGACAACTTTATTAAAGTGTGTTCAAACTGTAAGCTTCTGCTTGCAGTAAGTTAATGGCGATGGGGTATATGCAGGTCCAGGGGCAATAAAAGCAGTCACAGTTTTTAGACTCCTCGGCACATTCGTAACGAGATAAGTTTTCTTAGCACATGTTCGTTGAAATTCATGGTGAAAAGCTACAGCTGTCTTTTATTTTGCACAGTGTTACTAGTTTCAGTGATAGCCCACTTGCAAGGTTCGGAGGCACATGTGGCAAGAATGTTATATCATGATGTAAACGATTACAAGGTCCGGTTGCAGGCCGACTACTAATAATAATTAGTTTGTTATTGACTGTCGATGTGAATTAGCATTCTAGTGACAATTGCTCTCTACAGTTATATTGCTGCCAATTTTTTGACTATAGTTGGCCCAGAACAGCAACTTTTAATCGTTCACGTCTGGTATAACATTCCTGTCATTTATGCCTACGAAACTTGAAAATGGCCTAGGAAGGAAACTAGCAGCATGGTGCAAAATAAAACACAGCTGAAGGATTTCACTATGAACTTCAGAGATTATGTAGCAGCTGATTTTCCCCACCTGTATGCATACATAATATGCTCGTGCTACTGGAAACTCATAAAGGACTTCCACACCAAGACCATCCCTTGCAAGAAGTATTGCCTGGAAACACTAAATTTTCCTGGAATGAGGCGCATGAAATATGTTTTATGTCCTTAAGGAACCGCTAATATCGTCTCCAGTCCTAGCACTATACAGGTATGACTAGAAAGTCGAGGCAGTGGTATGCCGAGTCGGCATGTAGCTACTAACATTGTCTATTATTCTTATAGATTGTTTTTACTCATGTGACAAGCCCTTGATCCTAGTGGCCTTAATTTTTACATATGGACGTACAGATCGTTGCCGATAAATGACATGTGGAGACAGCTTTTACCGACTGAATTGCTAATGTAAAATTGTCTGGCCGTCTGAAGAAGGCGGGTTTAGATCCGTCGAAACCGTGGTCCAGGTTATTTGAAAACGACCATTTTTTTGCAACTGGTTGGCTGTCCTTTATTCCTACTGTTCCTGGTGTAGAACAGTCATGTTCAAAATATTTAAGCTAGTTAGTTACATGTTCTGTAGGTAATTAAAGGATTTTTTCATCTAAATGATATGGAATGAGCCAGTTTACAGGATGCTGCATGGCTAATTTCAGTGGGTATCTACGTACTGGCCATTTACAACTTCCTAATGGCATACTGGCCTTACGGTAACATTAATGACCAGATTAATTTTCTGTTTTACTCATTCAACTAAACGTAAAACTATTTTTTTCTCTTTTACAGTTTTCAGCTTTTAAATAAAAAATTGCTTGTAGTATAGAAGAAATGATTTTAGGGTAGATTTAAAATTTGCTTGCTACCTGGTAGACATTTCATGCTATTTGGCAAATAATCAGAAGTTTTGGTGAGGCTTATTTAAATCCTTTCTGAGCCTCCAAGAGCTTTAATAATGAGTAATAAAGGTAATTCTTCTCCTTTTGGACATGGCTATTCATCAAAACATTTTATGACGAATTTCATTAGCGAATATCTTTGAGGATATACCTGCACCAACATGTATATCTATACTCTGCATAGTCCTATGAACTGCATGGCAGAGATTATGTCCCGTGGTACTAGTTCTGAGGTCTTTCTGCCATTCCGATCATGTGCAGGAGGAATGACTGTTTTATTGCCTCGGTACACACTGTAATTATTATAATCTTGTCATCATAATCCCCAAGGGAGCGACATGTACGGGTTGTAATATATTCCTAAAGCCATCATTTAAAGCCGATTCCTGAAACTTCGTAAGTAGCCTCTCTTGGGGTAGTTTACGTCAATCATCAACAGTTTGCCAGTTCAGTTTCTTCAGAATCTCTGTAGCACCCTCCCATGGCTCAAAACAAACCTGTGGCCATTCGTGCTGCCCCTTTCAGTATATGTTCAGTATCCTCAGTTGGTCCTATTTGCTATGGGTCCCACACACTGGAGCAATATTCCAGGATGTGTCGTACAAGTGATTTGTAACTGTTCGCGTTTGTAGACTGATAGCATTTTCTTAGTATTCTACCCACACAGTGAAGACTGCTACCTGCTTTACCTATAAGTGTGCCTGTGCGATCGTTCCATTTCATACCGCTACAGAGACATTTGTCTGAATTGATCGATTCCAAATGTGACTCATTGATATTATAACCATAATATACGAAAGTTTATTCGTTTTGTAAGGTGGACAGTTTTACACTTTTGCACATTTAAAACAAGTTCCCATTCTTTGAACTACTTTGAAATTTTATCAAGTTCGGACTGATCGTTTATGCAGCTTCTCTCTCACAGTACTTCTTTACGGATAACTGCATCATCTGCGATAAGTCTGATACAAAAACTTCTCAATCCATTCGCAAATTTCGCATGGTACCCCATATGGTAATAAGCGCAGATGTGCTACTTAGGCTAATGCTTTTGTAAATCTAGAAATACTATATCCATATGACTGCCTTGATCCAAAGCTTTCAGTACGTCATATGAGAAAAGTACAAGTTGGGCTGTACGTGGTAGATGTTCACGGAATGCATGCTGACTGCTATGGTGGAGGTAATTCTGTTCAAGATACTTCATTACGTTTGATTTTACGACAAATCTGTATCTGAAATATTGGAGACAGTTTTGTGAATCACTTCTACTACACCTCCTGTAGATGTGTGTGGCATGTGCTTTTCTCGACCTAATGCTCGATCGATCTGCGATAGATTATAATTAAAGGAGGGTCTAACTCAGCCGAAAATTCAGTATAGAATCTGACAGGAATTCCACTGGTCCCTTGACCTTTCTTCATTTTTAATGACTTAAGATGTTTTTGAGTCCCACTGACAGTAATATCTATTTCACTCACTTTTTCAATGGTGTCAGCGGTACCATGGGGGCAATGACTGTGAGTGAACACCGAGTATTATTCTTACCTCCTGCTTTTGTACTATTTTCTAAGTGATGAGTCACTGCAGAAAATTATTCCATAATCCGTTGTTCAGTATACATATGCAAACTAGCTTAGCAATTATACAAAAAGCAAGAGTAGCTGAACTTCAATTATTTGAACTGCTCAGTAATACGTTTCTTCTAGTTCAAGATTTCATCAATACTTACGTCTAAAAATCTGGATCACTATAGTGTGTTGACTTAGTCCTGCTCATAGGCTACATCAGTTGTTGGTATGACTCTATTTGTTGTACAGAACTGATTGTAATGCCTTTTCTCATCTTTGAGGGAGAGTCTACTTTCAGAAAACCACTCTGAAAAACATTAACAATTTCTTCTTTTGATTTCTCTGTAATGGGACTTACTGTACACTAGTATCATCTGTAAAAACTAGGATACTTTTTGATGAATGTTAGTTGGGAGGGCATTCACATATGCAAGAAATAGGAATGGATCCACAACTGAATCCTGGGGGAATCCCTTCATTATATGTCCGCAGTCACTAAACTTACCTGTCTTTCCAATATTTTTTGAATTATTCCGCACTACTTATGTGGTTCAAGGTCATGCTAGCTGCATTTTATAACTTTCAGAGTGTCATTTCGGTGAACTGCTAATGGTGCGTTCATAGTACCTCTCTGCAGGAACTATGGCACACCGCAGGCCGCAAACAATCTTGACTCCTGACAGAGGAAGTGATTTTTTGGATGACAATGTCTGTTCTCACTCACCAAGACAAATACTGGAGCTATGGCAAACAGTTCACTGAGAATCTCAAGAGTCATTGAGGGGTGACTTTGCTCCTCCACAGTAGGTTGCCATAAAAGTCACGGGACAGTAGGAGATGCTTCTGAGCGCCGCCTAAGTGGGATGACATCACCTCCACCCTCGTTACAGCTGCTGCCCACTCCAACCATTACGTTGGGTATCTCTTTCACAACTGTGGGATAAGTCCACAAACCTCAGAACTTGGCCTATCAGTGCTGCCTTAATGCCACCAATTGTTTATGTGTGTCGCAAAAGACTTGTTTCTGCCTGATCCCTTAGCCAGAATACTCGTAGTTTCGTAACCATGAACATGTTGGAAGCTTTCAACTAGCTCTTACCAAGATTTTCTCCACAGAGTGAATACAATTCTCGACTCTAATTAGCTTTATTCCTTCAGTTTTTCCGATGAAATATTTCGATCGATTGAATATCACACTTTCTTGGTTTTACTCACACGTCTAAAGTTATGGTGATTCTCGTGTACAACTGAGATGGTGTTATCCTAACGCATTACGTTTCTCCACGGCAGACCGTCAGTGCACAGTATTACTGCATATAGGACGTTGGTGCGACCTGTTCGTTAGTACTACTGGAGTATTTGGGATCCACATCAAGTCGGATTAAAGGAAGACTTTGAAGCAACTCAAGAGGCGGGCTCCTAGATTTGTTACTGGTAGGTTCTAACAACACCTCTACATCTACATCTATATCCATACTCCGCAAGCCACCTGACGGTGTGTGGCGGAGGGTACCTTGAGTACCTCTATCGGTTCTCCCTTCTATTCCAGTCTCGTATTGTTCATGGAAAGAAGGATTGTCGGTATGCCTCTGTGTGGGCTCTAATCTCTTTGATTTTATCCTCATCGTCTCTTCGCGAGATATACGTAGGAGGGAGAAATATACTGCTTGACTTCTCGGTGAAGGATGTTCTCGAAACTTCAACAAAAGCCCGTGCCGAGCTACTGAGCGTCTCTCCTGCAGAGTCTTCCACTGGAGGTTATCTATAATCTCCGTAACGCTTTCGCGATTACTATATGATCCTGTAACGAAGCGCGCTGCTCTCCGTTGGATCTTTCTATCTCTTCTGTCAACCCTATCTGGTACGGATCCCACACTGCTGTGCAGTATTCAAGCAGTGGGCGAACAAGCGTACTGTAACCTACTTCCTTTGTTTTCGGATTGCATTTCCTTTGGATTCTTCCAGTGAATCTCAGTCTGGCATCAGCTTTACCGACGATCAACTTTATATGAGCATTCCATTTTAAATCATTCCTTATGCCTATTCCCAGATAATTTATGGTATTAACTGCTTCCAGTTGCTGACCTGCTATATTGAAGCTAAATGATAAGGGATCTTTCTTTGTGTGTATTCGCAGCTCATTACACTTGTCTACATTGAGATTCAATTGCCATTCCCTGCACCATGCGTCAATTCGTTGCAGATCCTCGTGCATTTTAGTACAATTTTCCATTGTTACAACCTCTCGATATACTACAGCATCATCCGCAAAAAGCCTCAGTGAACTTCCGATGTCATCCACCAGGTCATTTATGTATATTGTGAATAACAACGGTCCTGCGGCACACCTGAAATCACTCTTACTTCGGAACACTTCTCTCCATTGAGAATGACATGCTGCGTTCTGTTATCTGGGAACCCTTCAATCCAATCACACAATTGGTCTGCTAGTCCATACGCTTTTACTTTGTTCGTTAAACGACTGTGGGGAACTGTATCGAACGCCTTGCGGAAGTCAAGAAACACGGCATCTACCTGGGAACCTGTGTCTATAGCCCTCTGAGTCTCGTGGACGAATAGCGCGAGCTGGGTTTCACACGATCGTCTTTTTCGAAATCCATGCTGATTCCCGCAGAGTAGATTTCTAGTATCCAGAAAAGTCGTTATACTCGAACATAGTACGTGTTCCAAAATTCTACAACTGATAGACGTTAGGGATATAGGTCTATAGTTCTGCACATCTCTTAGACGTCCCTTCTTGAAAACGGGGATGACCTGTGCCCTTTTCCAATCCCATGGAACGCTACGCTCTTCTAGAGACCTACGGTACACCGCTGCAAGAAGGGGGGCAAGTTCCTTCGTGTATCCCATCAGGTCCAGCGGCCTTTCCTCTTTTGAGCGATTTTAATTGTTTCTCTATCCCTCTGTCGTCTATTTCGATATCTATCATTTTGTCATCTGTACGACAACCTAGAGAAGGAACTACAGTGCAGTCTTCCTCTGTGAAACAGCTTTGGAAAAAGACATTTAGTATTTCGGCCTTTAGTCTGTCATCCTCTGTTTTAGTTCCATTTTGGTCACAGTGTCTGGACATTTTGTTTTGATCCACCTACCGCTTTGACATAAGACCAAAATTTCTTAGGATTTTCTGCCAAGTGTTTCGGACATGCTTCGGAAACTCAAATGGGAATCCCTGGAGGGAAGGCGACATTCTGTTCCAGTAACACTATTGAGAAAATTTAGAGAGTCGGCATTCGAAGTTGACCGCAGAACGATTCTATTGCGTCCCAACATAATCGCGCGTAAGGAAGACGAAGATAAGATACGAGAAATTAGGGCTCATACCGAGGCACATAATCGTTTTTCACTCGCTCTGTCTGCGAGTGGAACTAGTAGTGGTACAGGGTAACCAACCTCTCCCACGCTGCTTACGGTGGATTGTACACTGCTGGCCACCGTAAATGCAACATCCTGAAGGAAGCATCCGAATCAAGTGAAATTTACACCATGAGTTTGCAGCGATGAGATATGCAACTGATTAGAATTTCAGCGCAGACGCACATCACGCGCGCCTGTGGCGCCACCTCATAGCGCCATTTAAGGCTTGGCGATTTCGACGAGTGTACGTTCGGCACGTGTGTTTACCTTGTGGTTGTTTCACAAGAGGATCAGTTATGCCTCGTAGAAACCAGCGAACATCTTTTGATCAAGTATCCGAGTTGGACAGAGGAAGGATAGTGGCTTACCGAGATTGTGGATTATCATACAGAGAAATCGCTAGTCGTGTTGGACGAAACCAAACAACTGTAATGCGGATATGTGACCGTTGGATGCAGGAGTGTACGACGGACCGACGTGGTCGATCGCATTCACCTCGGTGCACCACTGCACGTGCTGATAGGCAAATTGTGCGCATGGCAGTGACGGATCGCTCAGTGACATCCCGAACCATAGCACAGCACATTGCGTCTGTAACGCATCATCCAGTGTCTGCGCGTACCATTCGACGCCGTTTACAGCAGAGTGGTCTGTCCGCAAAACGTCCATTGCTTCATCTACCATTGACGCAGAACCACAGACGTTTCCGTCGCCAATGGTGTGATGACAGACGGATGTGGACGACAGAATGGAATGGCGTCTTTACTGACGAGACACGCTTCTGTCTGCAGCACCACGATGGTCCGATTCGAGTGTGGAGACACCGTGGAAAGAGGATGCTGGACAGCTGCATTATGCACCGCCACACTGGTCTTGCACCGGGTATTATGGTATGGAGCGGTATTGGATATTACTCTCGCACGCCTCTAGTACGCATTGCCGGTACTTTAAATAGCCGGCGCTACATATCCGAGGTGCTGGAGCCAGTTGTCCTTCCTTACCTTCAGGGCTCGGCCACAGCCATATTTCAACAGGATAATGCGCGACCACACGTGGCACGCATTGTCCAAAGGTTCTTCGTCAATAACCAGATTGAATTACTTCCCTGGCCGGCTCGCTCTCCGGATCTTTCGCCGATAGAAAACATGTGGTCCATGGTTGCTCAACGAGTGACCCAGATTACATCCCCAGCTGCCACACCAGATGATCTTTGGCAACGTGTGGAAGCTGCTTGGGCTGCTGTACCCCAGGAACACATCCAACGTCTCTTTGACTCAATGCCGAGACGTGTGGCAGCGGTGATCTCCAACAATGGCGGCTACTCTGGCTACTGATTCTGGCAGGAACCACATGTCACAGACGTCTGTAAACGTAATCATTTGATACTTGGTCAACATGTTATCTACAAAATAAATTTTGTTGTGCTACCTCATGTCTTTCTTGGTGTTGCATTTACGGTGGCCAGCAGTGTATCTGTGTAGATGTAGATACCGGCGGGTCCACCTCTAGTGACATCTAATTGTCAAATCCGAATTAAAGAGGGATGTCGGGACACTTTCGATGATATAGTGTAGGTGGCTGTAATAATGTGTATGGACAGTACAGGCGGCGCGGAACTTGGACAGCACCCGCGGACCATACTGGTGCAAATAGGCGTGCTCGCGGGGCAGAGGGCTCTCCGCTCCCCCTGCAGCGGGTGGCGGTAATCGGATTGCGCTCCCCACTCCCCGCCCCGCAGCACGGCGTGTTTCACAAACGGCGCCCTGGGGACGGCGTCGGCTCGTCAAACACAGCCGGGGCGGACTGCCGCTCGCTTAAGCATCGCCCGCGCAGTTCGCAGCCGGCGCCCTGCTCCCCCACTACCGCCTAATGAAGCGGCGCAGCTACTAAACGCTGCCGGGATCCATACTGAGGCCCGTCTTACAACGGCGAACCTCTGCCCAAAATCCAGGCTCGTGGTAGGTAAGTGTCTAGATCAGCCGCCAGCCGCGTCGCGCGTGGGTCACGTGACGTCTGTGACCGATCGACTGTGCCGAGTGTTGAATTCAAAAATCCTGAGTTCTCTGAAATCTTGCACATGAGCAGAAATCGAGAGCAGTGACGTCGACTGCTAACAACGGAAGATAACCAACTCTCGCATATCTCATACATACTAATACAGGGCAGTGGAAATACACTACTGGCCATAAAAATTGCTGCACCACGAAGATGAGGTGCTACAGGCGCGAAATTTAACCGACAGGAAGAAGATGCTGTGATATGCAAATGATTAGCTTCTCAGAGCATTCACACAAGGTTGGCGACGGTGGCGACACCTACAACGTGCTGACATGAGGAATGTTTCCAACCGATTTCTCAGACACAAATAGCAGTTGACCAGCGTTGCCTGGTGAAACGTTGTTGTGATGCCTCGTGTAAGGAGGAGAAATGCGTACCATCACGTTTCCGACTTTGATAAAGCTCGGATTGTAGCCCATTGCTATTGCGGTTTATCGTATCGCGACATTGCTGCTCGCGTTGGTCGAGATCCAATGACTGTTAGCAGAATCTGGAACGCCGTGCTGGATCCCAAGGGCCTCGTATCACTAGCAGTCGAGATGACAGACATCTTATCCGCATGGCTGTAACGGATCGTGTAGCCACGTCTCGATCCCTGAGTCAACAGATGGGGACGTTTGCAAGACAGCAACCATCTGCACGAACAGTTCGACGACGTTTGCAGCAGCACGGACTATCAGCTCGGAGACCATGCTTGCGGTTACCCTTGACGCTGCATCGCAGACAGGAACGCCTGCGATGGTGTATTCAACGACGAACCTGGGTGCACGAATGGCAATACGTCAATTTTTCGGATGAATCCAGGTTCTGTTTACAGCATCATGATGGTCGCATCCGTGTTTGGCGACATCGCGGTGAGCGCACATTGGAAGCGTGTATTCGTCATCGCCATACTGGCGTATCACCCGGTGTGATCGTATGGGGTGCCATTGGTTACACGTCTCGGTCACCTTTTGTTCGAATTGACGGCACTTTGAACAGTTGACGTTACATTTGAGATGTATTACGACCCGTGGTTCTACCCTCCGTTCGATCCCACCGAAACCATACATTTCAGCAGGATAGTGGACTATCGCATGTTGCAGGTCCTCTACGGGCCTTTCTGGATACAGAAAATGTTCGACTGCTGCCCTGGCCGGCACATTCTCCAGATCTCCCACCAACTGAAAACGTGTGGTCAATAGTGGCCGAGCAACTGGCTCATCACAATACGCCAGTCACTACTTTTGATGAACTGTGGTATCGTGTTGAAGCTGCATGGGCAGCTGTACCTGTACACGCCATCCAAGCTCTGTTTGACTCAATGCCCAGGCGTAACAAGGCCGTTATTACGGCCAGAGGTGGTTGTTCTGGGTACTGATTTCTCAGGATCTATGCATCCACATTGCGTGAAAATGTAATCACATGTCAAGTCTAGTATAATATATTTGTCCAATGAATACCCGTTTATCATCTGCATTTCTTCTTGGTGTAGCAATTTTAATGGCCAGTAGTGTACTATCGATGACAGCCTTACGAAATTCCTTCACCAAAGAAGACGAAGTAAATGTTCCAGAAATAGAATGAAGAACCGCTGCAAGCATGAGTAACTTCTAAGTGGATATCCTCTGAGCAGTGAAGCAACTTAAATCACTTAATAAGAGCAAGTCTTCCGGATCAGACCGTATACCGATTACGTTCGTTTCAGATGCAACAGCTCAATAGTTGACAATCATATACAACCGCTCTCTCGATGAAAGATCAGTACCCAAAGATCGGAAAGCTCCACAAATCACCGGAAACCACTAAATTACAAGCCCATAGCATTAACGTCGATATGCAGCAGGGTTCTAGAACATATACTGTGTTCGAACATAACGAATCACCTCGAAGATAACTGTCTATTGACACATAATCAACACGGATTTAGAAAACGTTCTTGTGAAACACAACTAGCTCTTTACTCACACGAAGTTTTGAGTGCTACTGACAACGAATTTCAGATTGATTCCGTGTTTCTAGATTTACAGAAGGCTTTTGCCAACGTACTTCACAAGCGGCTTGTAAGCAGATTGCGTGCTAATGGGATATGGTCTCAGTTATGCGACTAGATTCGTGATTTCCTGTCAGAGAGTACCATTTCGTAGTAATTGACGGAAGGTCATCGAATAAAATAGAAGTGATTTCTGGCCTTCTCCAAGGTAGCGTTATAGGCCCTCTGCTGTTCGTTATCTGTACAAATGAATTCCGAGACAGTCTGAGCAGTCCTCGTACGATGTTTGCACGTGATGCTGTCGTTTATCGACTACAAAAGTCGTCAGAAGATCAAGACCAGTTTCAGAACGACTTAGATAAAACATCTGTCTGGTGGTAAAATTGGCAACTGACCCTAAATAATGAAAAGTGTGCATGAGTGCTAAAAGGAATCCGTTAAACTTCGGTTACACGATAAATCAGTCGAATATAAAGGCCATAAATTCTACTAAATACCTAGGAATTACCATTACTAACAACTTAAAATGGAAAGAGCACACAGAAGACCCTGTGGGGATTATTGGAGTACATCGAGAAAGTTCAAAGAAGAGCAGCACGTTTTGTTTTATCGAGAAATAGGGGAGACAGTATTACGGACATGACGCAGGATTTTAGGTGGACATCATTAAAACAGAGGCGTTACTCTTTGGGCATAATCTTCTTACGAAATTTCAATCACCAACTTTCTTTGAATGAGAAAATATTTTGTTGACGCCGACCTAGATAGCGAGAAACGATCACCATAATGAAATAAGGGAAATCAGAGCTCGCACGGAAAGATATAAGTGTTCGTTTTTATTCTGCGCGCTAATGACAGCACAGTGGACAGATAAAATTAACAGATTATCTACTGTTTCAGTGAGAGGTATTGCTCTTTTGAGATACAATTTTAAAAACTTCAGTTGTTTGGAATTTCTTGAATATCTTTCAAATAAACTAGATGTTTTGCGTAAGGTTAGTTCTTCAGGAAGTACAACTGACTACTACTGATGATCGCATGCAACAATGTATGAGTCACTATTTCAAGAAAACATAAATTTATATGTATGTTGATATATATAAATAACTTGTAAATTATAACTTTACATTATTTCTGCATCGACCGATAATGTCCTACTTTTTTTACCATTGTGTGCTACATATCCATAAAACAGTTCCAGCCTCATTCACGTGTCTGTTAGTGTTAGAGCAACATAGCTAAGCACACGTTTGCAGAATACATCGACAAGGTCATTCTGAATGGTGAAGCTCATCGATAATCGGAGAGCTGCTCATAGCCTTTATCAAAATCGTTCTCCGTAACGTCGCACTCCATCGCATAGCCTTTCCGCCACAATTACGGAACGGATTCGAGAAAGGATACGTTCACCGTCAGCAGGAGTGACCGTGGTGCTCCAAGGAGACGCCGTACAACCGAACTGGATGAGGCCGTACTGCAGCACGTTGAAGAGAACCCATCAAAGAGAACACGAGCAGTTTCGTTGGCTATTAATGGGTGGAACAATAAAACAAGTGATGTTCTGGGTCGCACCTAATCAATTACTTTTCAAAGTGGCCGCGTTACCAACGTGTTTTCAAACGGTTGTAGCTCGGAAACAGTACGTTCCCTGACATGGGTTTTAGATCAAAATATTATCTATTCATTCCCCTCTACGAGTCTTAGAAGTTTGTAATGGGAATTTCCGAACACCCTGTGTTAAATAGTGTTAACATGATGAGCAGATCTGCAACAAGCTTTACATACAGACATTTAACTTTAACTTCTGACCACGGGATATATTTTCACTCTACAGCGGAGTGTACGCTGATTTGAAATTTACTGAAAGATTAAAACTGTGTGCTGGACCAGGACTTCAATCTTCGAATGAGGTTCTCGATTTCTGAATATGGAATATATTTAAAACTATGGTTCGTAATACAGTCAAACACATGGAGTTACACACATTAAAATCTGTTAAACACAAACGTTGGCGGCACATTGTGAATGTCATAACAGAAAACAAATTTTCGCACACATTTGTTGAACCATACATTGAATTAACTTCAGCGGCTTGTCTGTGCAGTCGAGGATGTTGCTCGTGGGAAAACATTTCATAAAAGTCTTGAAAATTCCTGGATTGGCCAACAATTCGTTGCGCCGGAAGTTACGTTGTACATCTGGCCACTAAACTGAGGTACATGAGAAGCCAGGAACATGAACGGTCGAAAAGTAAATCGAAAACAGTCTTCAATTGCGCAAATTCGTGGAGTCTCTTTTAGAGTGCTTAATGAAATATTTCAGTTACCTGCCAGGTTAGCCGAGGGCGCTAATGCACTGCTTCCTGGACTCGGGTAGGCGCGCCGGCCCCGAATCCAATCCATCTAGCGCATTAACGACTAGGGCCGGTGTGCCGGCCAGCCTGCATGTGGTTTTTTGGCGGTTTTCCACATCGCACTAGGTGAATACATCTCAGTTACACGACTCGCAGACATTTGCAAACGTTCGCACTATTTCATGGCTTATACTAGACGCAGACAACTGGGGTACAAAATTCCGTCCTGGGGGGGGGGGGGGGCAGGAAGGGCATCCGGCCACCCTCCAACACTAACATCACCAAATCAATACCAACAAGGCCCACCCCACGTTGAAGTGGAACAAAGCACTATGAAAACGATGATGATGAATCAAATATTTCAATTAATGAAATGTTGTCAATCATGTTTAGTTCACAAATGAATGCCTTGAATTCTGGGAAATGTTACATGTCTTGAACTTAAAGTTGCTCCTTCCACAGAATTAATTTTTGATTGAGTGTATCAATCTTGCCCACATATCTGTTAACCAATGAACCTCCACTTCCTTTAAGATATGTAATGAATTCAAATAATTTGTGACGCCGACTGTAAAGGATTTTTTCATTGCTCTACTTATGTGTACCTCAGTATTTTCCCCTTAATGACCGCTTGCAGTTCAGCCAGCATTCGCTCTTGTTCGTCAGAAGACAGGTCCATCATATCGTCTTTGTGTCTGATTATACTGTATAGTGACGTCTAATGAGTGTGTTTCTTCCAGCTCATTATAGTGCAATTCATATTAGGCAATTTGCACAGTCTTCAAAAGAGTAAAGCAATTCCCATTCCATACTGATTGACATGGTTTCCAAACATTTTCTTTTTTAGCAAAAGTACATAGACGCTACACTGTTCCTAATACAGAACATAAATCTAATTTAAGACCTTTGGTATTGTTAGCAAATTTCTTGGCGTGTAACAAGCCGACTCCGTTGCTCTAACGACGTCCGGCTCAGCGGCTGTTTGGCCACGCCTATACTAATGGATTTTGTGCATTCGTGTCTACTTTGTTCTTTATTTTATTGTTAGTTTCGTTTTCGCGACACACTGCAAAAGTTACATGCGGATATTTTAACTTTCCCAAATGAGGCACCAAAATCTAAAAGAAAAAATATGTTTTACAGTACCTGTGCAAAGAAAATCCTGCACTGTGCATAAATGACATAAGCGACGAATCGCTGGTGATGTCTGCAATCGGTCGTCCCTTCGAGCCGGCCACACAAGAGCGATTAGCCAAGCAATTTCACCCAGTATTTTAGACACTACTGTGTTTAAGTTCTGCTGTGGAAAGTGAACTATGTTTAGCAGCAGTAGCTCTTGAGCTCCGTATCTCAACCAATACTTATAACAACAACAAAAAGTAATAAAGAAGGACTTGAAATTTATTAAGCTTGTTTACGAACGCTTTTCTTGGGAGCTGTAGACTACGTTACAGTGATGTGTACATCTTTTAAGTCTGTATTTCGAAAATTCATTTTAAAGTCCTCACTTCCTTTTTCATTTACCAGACTTTTACTTCTGCTACAAATATATGCACAATGGCTTGCAGTCTGCTTGAGACCGTAGAATTGTTATCGACAGCACTATTACTGGTTTTCATAACTCTTATTTAAAGAGTGTAAGGGTGAGTTAGACTATATAAAATGCAAGGGACTTAATTATAGTTATAGAATATGTGTCTCCTATACATTTAAATTGAAATATCTATTTAATATTACCTCAGTCTCTTTTGAATTCAAAAACGTTATAATGCGTCTAGTTGTTTAATAAACATTCAAATTCACTGGCTGGAGTCTAATATATTGTGACTATTACTATGAACTTCCTGTAAATTTCTACTTCTACAACTTAACATTCAAAGTGATGATCACTGCAAAATATCAGAATATTAATACTTTCAGATTTGCATTTCTTCTAAATATTATTCATAACTCCGCATTCAACTTTACAGAGTTGTTCGTCCTCACTGAACAACTATAAACTCTAACATAAAGTCCTTGCTCTATATGGACACACTGACACGAATCAGAAATACACAACCACTCATTACAACCAGCCAAACGAGTCGCAACAAGGTAACCATATTGCCACACATGGCCAATTCGTCGTACGCGATTCATCAAAACGCTCGGGAATTTCGAGCGATCAGCGATCGATCGCTGCGAACAGCAATGTGCCCACACACGTGCGATTTGCGTTTACTGGCGACGGCTTGCAGCGATTAGTTGCTCGCTTAAATAGGTGGAACACTATTATTAATAAAAATTGTTCAACAGTAAAAAAAGTTCGAGGTTATTATAAATGACTGCAACAAATCACCTTTTGTAACGGTAGAAAATTTTTAATTTGCCACTACCTGTTTCAAGTCGCTCAGCGACTCATCATCATGTATTACGCAGTTCTTAGTGTTTGTAGCATTGTGGATGTCGTTGTACAGCTGTTGCTACAGAGAAAAAAAAATCGGAACATGTAAGCACTGAACGTGGCGAATTATTTACATCATAAAGTCCACTTGGTGCTATTACTTACGGTTATTTTGATCCACGGAATTAGTCTTGGTGTGCAAATCGATTTGGAAAACAAATTTAACAATTTTCAGTTATGATAATTACATAGTCTTTCACTAGCTGTGCTACACTTAAGGACTCCCATGTAATTTTCGGGATGTACCTAAAATAAAGAGTGTGATTTCAGCTAACGTTCAAATATTTTGCGTTGAAACGAAGATTTTCATTGAATAATACTCCCATACCCGAAAGTTGCAGCTGATTTTGAATACAAGTATATATATATGGATTTAAATTACATTTCTTATTTTTAAAAATCCAATTTACAACATCTCTAAAACTAGAGTTCAAATAACATTTGCACTATATTTCTTGGTATTTAAATTACATTTATCACGTTGTTATTTACCTGTTTCACATCGCTTACGTAGAAGAAACCAGAAATTAGCTTGTTGATGGCTTCACTTAATAAAATGGTAAGTTACGTGCATGATTTGAAGGGGTGATGTTGGGGGTGTTGGTGGTGGAAGGTTGTATCATAGCTAGTTACATAATTCTATTGTTATATTTCGGCTTTTAGCAAGAAAGATGGTCCGCCATAGCCTCCGTTTCACTTTTCAGGAGCCAAACTGCACAGCAAGACAGCACAACGCAATTTTTGTTCCGACGTGTGACAAAAAAGAAACAAAACGCCAGGGGCGCGACTGTAGACTCGCTTGCCACGAGTAGTCGATGGAGACAAGAGAGTCGCCCTGCGGCATCATCCCCGTGAGTGTTAAGTGACTACACTCGAGTAATGTGACCAAAATTGCGCATGGAAACTCCAAAATCCTGGTGGCATAGGTCAAATGACGTCATTTTTTGCCAATATTTGAACCACTTTGGCTTATGGGGTATAGAAGTAGACGTAGATCATCACCGTTCGATTCTGTCTGACGGCAGCATTTCGATACTCTCGATAAGGCATCAGTCCAACAACAAACATGTGAGAAAATGTTTTATTGAGAATAGTATGAGAATCAAGTTAAAAAGGCTCATTGTATACATTGATAGAATGGAATGTACTTTCAGAAAAGCATGGGTCATCGTTTCTTTTACGTGTAGAGAGCATTCCAGCAACTGTCACAATAAGGTATTATGTGATCTGAGGCTTTCACAGCGTATATACTAGAATGAGATTTTCACTCTGCAGCGGAGTGTGCGCTGATATGAAACTTCCTGGCAGATTAAAACTGTGTGCCCGACCGAGACTCGAACTCGGCACCTTTGCCTTTCGCGGGCAAGTGCTCTACCATCTGAGCTACCGAAGCACGACTCACGGCCGGTACTCACAGCTTTACTTCTGCCAGTACCTCGTCTCCTACCTTCCAAACTTTACAGAAGCTCTTCTGCGAACCTTGCAGAACTAGCACTCCTGAAAGAAAGGATATTGCGGAGGCATGGCTTAGCCACAGCCTGGGGGATGTTTCCAGAATGAGATTTTCACTCTGCAGCGGAGTGTGCGCTGATATGAAACTTCCTGGCAGATTAAAACTGTGTGCCCGACCGAGACTCGAACTCGGGACCTTTGCCTTTCGCGGGCAAGCGTATATACTTCTTCCATGGTTCCCGGGTGTACAGCCGGATCCAGTCGCCAAAAGTCCAGGATATTTTGGCGGAGAACCGTTCCGCCATCACTAGGTCGTGATCACTACCTGTTGTCTACCGAAACATCTTATACTTTCGACTACTGGATGCGGCACTACCCCTGAGAACCATGGGAGTAATAACGTAATAGATTGTGTACCAATAGAAGCACGAATTTCCGATATGTACATTCTATTTACGAACCTGATGTCGGTCACAGGTTTTACCATTCGGTTTATAAGTATATGCTCCTCTCCCTGGCTGCGGGATTCTGTTGTTCACAGTGGCATTGGTGTGTCCCATAGACAATAACAAATTTATGTACTCAACGTACCCGAGATTCATATCACTTATACGTGCCTAAGTCTGTTTGTGTGTGAATTACGTTGTAGGTAAATTACATGTAATTGGTTAATTGATGTTTAGTTTCACAGCCGATCACTTTACTCCTAAACCGAAAGAATTAACTGAAGACCTGTGGGTAGTGATGATCTATAATTCACTACAGGCAGTTATTTCAGATTTTGGTACTGACAACATAAACTTGTTATAAATTCACTTTAACGCCTGGAAATTTTAGTTGGCAAGTGTAAGTGGCTGGTTCTCCTCTTTCAAACGGTTCAAATGGCTCTGAGCACTATGGGACTTAACATCTATGGTCATTAGTCCCCTAGAACTTAGAACCACTTAAACCTAACTAACCTAAGGACAGCACACAACACCCAGCCATCACGAGGCAGAGAAAATCCCTGACCCAGCCGGGAACGAACCCGGGAACCCGGGAGTGGGAAGCGAGAACGCTACCGCACGACCACGAGATGCAGGCTTCTCCTCTTTCCTTTAGAACACAGCCTGCAGCGATGGCTGAGGTGAGAATTGACGTACACCAGCATCCTAAACCTCTCCACTAATCCCTCCTCGTTCAAAATGTCTTCACCTTCATCTCCACTTGTCTCTGATAGAAAATCGGCATCAGTGAAGTCAATTTCCAATTCAGTGACGGAATTCTCTAAGAGACACAACATTTCTTCAGCAGAAAGTCCACGTCTTTTAAGAGGTGTTCGAAAACGTCTTTCATGGACAAACAATATTGCCTGAAAAGTGCGATATAAACTTTGGCAAATTGTAATGTGCACACATCAGCATGCAACAACAACCAGAAACAATTATGCATGATTTCTGATTGTTGCCATTTCATTGTTGGATAATTTACATATATTCAGCAGAGAAATTGCAGCAGTATTAATGGTGATCCCTTCCGCTGTTGTAGGTATATTGAATGAAATGTCCAAGAAAATATAAATATTATGTAAATCATATTAAAGAGTAAAAAAGATTAGGAAAAGTTACGTGATTTCATGAAAAAATGCAAAAAACATGGATATGAGACTGAAGTAAAAAAGTATGACAGGATTCATTAGGCCCTCTTCCGCCGTTCTACTGTTAATGGTCTGTGTAAACGAAATTCCAACTCGATTCATTCGGTTCCATTCTGATGAGTTATGGTGGAAATGGTTTCGCTGGAAAATGGTTTCACTGGAAAATGTTTATACTTGGAAAATGCTGTAACATGTGGTAACTTGTCACAGTTTTGGTGTAAGATGGAAAGCAACTTAATATCATACAATAAATTTTCTTAAGACTAAATGTTATGACCACGAATCAGCATGGTTTTATAAAGTATCGGTCGTGCGTAACTCAGCTTGCCCTTTTCTCACATAGTATACTGAGAACTATGGATGAAGGGTAAAAGGCCGATTCCATATTTCTAAATTTCCGGAAAGCTTTTGACACGGCGCCCCACTGCATCCTGTTAACGAAGGTACGACCATATGGAATAAGGTCACCGATTTGTGAGTGCCTCGAAGGCTCTTAAATAATAAAGCCCAGTATGTTGTCCTCGACGGCGAGTGTTCATCAGAGACAAGAGTATCGTCAGGGGTGCCCCAGGGAAGTTGATAAGACCGCTGTTGTCCTCCATATACATAAATGACGTGGCGGACAGCGTGGGCAATAATCTGCCGTTGTTTGCTGATGATGCTGTGGTGTACGGCAAGGTGTCGAAGTTGAGTGACTGTAGCAAGATACAACACGACTTTGACAAAATTCATCTTTTATCTTCCTACAGTCTGGAAAAATGTAAGTTAATGCAGATATGTAGGAAGAACAAACCTGTAATGTTCGGGTACAGTATTCCTAGTGTCCTGCTTGACACAGTCAAGTCGTTTAAATATCTGGGCGTAACGTAGCAAACCGATATGAGGTAGAACGAGCATGTGAAAAGTCTGGTAGGGAAGGCAAATGGTCAACTTCGGTTTATTGGGAGAATTTTAGGAAAATGTGGTTTATCTGTAAAGGAAACCGCATGTAAAACGCTTCTGCGACCCATTCTTGAGTACTGTTCGAGATTTTGGGAACCGTACCAGGTCAGATTGAAGGCTGGCTCTGAGCACTATGGGACTTAACATCTTAGGTCATCAGTCCCCTAGAACTTAGAACTACTTAAACCTAACTAACCTAAGGACATCACACACATCCATGCCCGAGGCAGGATTCGAACCTGCGACCATAGCAGTCGCTCGGTTCCGGATCAGATTGAAGGAAGACATCGAATCGATTCAGAGGCGGGCTGCTAGATTTGTTACCGGTAGGTCGATCAACACGTAAGTGTTATGGAGATGCCTCGGAAACTCAAATGGGAATTCCTGGAGGGGAGGCGACGTTCTTTTCGAGTAACACTATTGAGAAAATTTAGAGAACCGGAATTTGAAGCTGAATGCCGGACCATTCTACTGCCGTCAACATACATCGCGAGTAAAGACCACGAAGGTAAGATACGGGAAATTAGGGCTCATAGGATGCGTACAGATGTTCGTTTTTCCCTCGCTCTATTTGCGAGTGGAACAGGAGGGGAAATGACAAATAGTGGTACAGGGTACTCTCCGCCACCCACCTTGCGGTGGCCTGCGGAGTATCTATGTAGATGTACACTGCTGGCCACCGTAAATGCAATACCCTGAAGGAAGCATCCGAATCAAGTGAAATTTACATCATGAGTTTGCAGCGGTGAGATATGCAACTGATTAGAATTTCAGCGCAGACGCACATCACGCGCGCCTGTGGCGCCACCTCATAGCGCCATTTAAAGCTTGGCGATTTTGACGAGTGTACGTTCGGCACGTGTGTTTACCTTGTGGTTGTTTCACAAGACGATCAGTTATGCCTCGTAGACAACAGCGAACATCTTTTGATCAAGTATCCGAGTTGGACAGAGGAAGGATAGTAGCTTACCGAGATTGTGGATTATCATACAGAGAAATCGCTAGTCGTGTTGGACGAAACCAAACAACTGTAATGCGGATATGTGACCGTTGGATGCAGGAGGGTACGACGGACCGACGTGGTCGATCGCATTCACCTCGGTGCACCACTGCACGTGCTGATAGGCAAATTGTGCGCATGGCAGTGACGGATCGCTCAGTGACATCCCGAACCATAGCACAGCACATTGCGTCTGTAACGCATCATCCAGTGTCTGCGCGTACCATTCGACGCCGTTTACAGCAGATTGGTCTGTCCGCAAGACGTCCATTGCTTCGTCTACCATTGACGCAGAACCACAGACGTCTCCGTCGCCAATGGTGTGATGACAGACGGATGTGGACGACAGAATGGAATGACGTTGTCTTTACTGACGAGGCACGCTTCTGTCTGCAGCACCACTATGGTCGGATTCGAGTGTGGAGACACCGTGGAGAGAGGATGCTGGACAGCTGCATTATGCACCGCCACACTGGTCTTGCACCGGGTATTATTGTATGGGGCGGTATTGGATATTACTCTCACACGCCTCTAGTACGCATTGCCGGTACTTTAAATAGCCGGCGCTACATATCCGAGGTGCTGGTGCCAGTTGTCCTTCCTTACCTTCAGGGCTCGGCCACAGCCATATTTCAACAGGATAATGCGCGACCACACGTGGCACGCATTGTCCAAAGGTTCTTCGTCAATAACCAGATTGAATTGCTTCCCTGGCCGGCTCGCTCTCCGGATCTTTCGCCGATAAAAAACATGTGGTCCATGGTTGCTCAACGAGTGACACGGATTACATCCCCAGCTGCCACACCAGATGATCTTTGGCAACGTGTGGAAGCTGCTTGGGCTGCTGTACCCCAGGAACACATCCAACGTCTCTTTGACGCAATGCCGAGACGTGTGGCAGCGGTGATCTCCAACAATGGCGGCTACTCTGGCTACTGATTCTGGCAGGAACCACATGTCACAGACGTCTGTAAACGTAATCATTTGATACTTGGTCAACATGTTATCTACAAAATAAATTTTGTTGTGCTACCTCTTGTCTTTCTTGGTGTTGCATTTACGGTGGCCAGCAGTGTAGATGTAGAACACAGTTTTGTTGTAAGATGGGGCAACGTTACAGTTTTTCTGCAACATGGAGGGCAACTTTTTACGTTTTCACTGTGACATGGGGAAACATGTTACAGTTTTGTTGTTTGGATGATTTTGAAAGCACTGCGGTCCTCATTCGTGAACTATACTAATGTGTATTACTACTCTTCAGTACGCTATTTCATAGTGGTGTCATTTAATTTCTACTTTGTGACAGCAGAAAATGGCAAAAGTTTTGACCTACAAGATGAATATCCTAGCATTTACTCACTACAATGTTTGGATGACTTTGACATCGGTTTTAGAGACGAGTTTATATGTAGGAATAATATTGTTTACTTTAGCATTTCTCATCAACAAGTGTATTCGAAGCTGTAAGTTTTGCAATCTTATAGAACCAGTTTTTATGTATTTTAACGAATTTAATGCGAAGTACAATGACCGAACTATGCTCATCGAATAACTTGTAATTTATTTCAGTAGTGGCGATAACTGAGCTGTGTGCATTCTAATAAGTAATAAAGACAGTTTAGACTAGAAATATTTAATTTGAGGGTTCACTGTGTTTGGAAAATGTGGTACAAATATCAAACTATAAATGTTGACAAGCGCAACTCACCCTATAATTAAGTAAAATGTATAATCCTCATTTCTTTTTTTAACTGTTACAGAACAATTAAGTTATGGTACTATTTCTACAAGTATTTTGTACTTTTTGAGAAATAATACAATTTTATTTTGGTGCAAAGTTCAGTATTTTTTGTGACCATAAATCTGTAATTATACTTGTGTATTATGATATTCAAGTGTGTGTGTTGTATGCCTTTTACTCAAAATATTACTTATTTTAATAAATACTCTATTTTGATGGTAAATATTGTGTTTTCGAGGTATCGATTTTTCATCTCTGTCTTGTTGCATCATTGCCTTTATTGTCTTTGGCTATGCTTAATCTCTATCTTGGAACACCACCATGTTTGAGCATGATATGTTCTACATAAACATTTAGTAGTCTGAAGGTCACATTGTGTGTTACAAAAAATCTCCATTTTAAGTGTTATATAGAAATAAACATCTCATCAAAACAACTTATTCCCATCCTATAATGGGGCTTGGTCAGTTAATTGGTCTGTGACTATGGCATAGGTTTTTACATATCGTATTTTGCTACGTTACAATTAAAATTTTTGGTGTAACGTAGCACTTGATTAAGGGAAATACAGTCTGTGAACATTTTAGAGAGCCTTGGAACCATAGGACCGTTAGGTAAATATTGCAGTCTTTTTCAACATTCTTCTCTAGCACCAAATCTCAAATGCTTCGACTCTCTTCTTTTCCGGTTTTCCCATAGTCCTTATTTCACTACCATACAGTAGTGAACGTACTTTCTCGGAAATTTTTTTCTCAATACAAGTCCAATGCTTCATGTAATTCGACTTACTTCGGCCTCTAATGCCCTTTTTTCCTGTGGTCTTCAGATTTTTATGTTCTTTTTGCTACGTCCACCATGTGCTATTTTGCTTCAAGATAGCAGGATTTCGTTGTTAGTTTACCATTAATCTTATTTCTGGTACTCCTAAATATTTTCGTCTTTCTTTGGTTTCCTCTCAATCGATAGTGTGTGCTCATTAGACCGGTCATTCCTCTCAACAGATCATGTAAGTCTTCTTCTGCCCGGATCATTCATACCTCTTCACCTTGAATTTTTTTCCGCTACTAAACCTTTATATTTTCGACATTGTTTTTCCTATAAACAGATTAAACAATGTGGGCGAGAGAGTGTATCATCGTCTTACACCCTTTTTAATCTGAGCACTTCGTTCTTGGTCTTCTGTTTTTATTGTCCCCTCTTCGTCCTCGTTCATACTGTATATTACCCATCTTTCCCTACAACTTACTCGTGTTTTCTTACAGTTTCGAACATCTTATACCATATTATATTATCGAACCTTTTTCACAGGCCGACAAACCCTATGAACGTGTGTTAATGTTTGTTGAGTCTTACTTTTATTATCAATCGCAAACTTCTCCGCTAGTTTTAGCTTCTCAAAGCCAAACTGATCGTCATCTAACAGATCCTCAATTTCCTTTTCCGTTCTTCTGTGCATTACTCTTGCAGCATCTGTTACTGGAAGTGGCTGAGCAACTGCAGACGGTTTCGATAAATGAACCTGTAACGAAACGTACTGCTGTTCTTTGGATCTTCGCTATTTCCTCTATCAATGTTGTGTGGTTTTTTGTTAAAATTCCGAGGGCGGACTATCCTGGAAGAGTCAAGCAGTAAATTGCTGCCTCCTACATAAACCTCGCGGGAAGACCATGATGGTAAAAGTAGAGAGATTAGAGTTCATACGAAGGCTTAACTATCTTTGGAACAGGAGAGGGGGTAAACGACAGTGGTAGCCAAAGTACCTACCGCTACACGCCGTAAGGTGGCTTTCAGCGTATAGATGTAGATGGAGAACTGGTCGACCTGTGTTCGTGAAGCAATCCTACGTGAGTTGCGGCCATAGAAAGGAGATTCTCGTAACTCTTGTTGAATGGCAGCTTTAGCAGTGATTCTGGTAGCGTTGCAACGAGTGCTGTGCTTGAACACGACTCGAATTGTTCGAGTAGTTGACGTCACACGTTGAGAAATCTCGGGCTTTGCGCGAGTTTTCCATCGCCGCATGATTAGGGATTTCTGTTGGTACTATTAGCCCGAAGTGTCATAGCGTTATTAATATGTTAGGTTGGTTCAAATGGTTCAAATGGCTCTGAGCACTATGGAACTTAACGTCTGAGGTCATCAGTCCCCTAGAACTTAGAACTACTTAAACCTAACTAACCTAAGGACATCACACACATCCATGCCCCAGGCAGGATTCGAACCTGCGACCGTAGCGGTCGCGCTGTTCCAGACTGAGGCGCCTAGAACCATTCGACCACTTCGGCCGGCAATATGTTAGGTATATGGATTATAATCATAAAAATCATAAATCATGAGCTATAAATCATAATCATAAAAATAAGCGTGAAACATGTACTGCAATATCTGGTAGAGTGGAGGTCATATCTAAACAAAACCATAAATAAATGGTAACAGTAAGGATTCGATGTAATTCTCGAGCTCCAACTCGTCCTGCGATCTAATAAAATCTTTCGGTACTATGTCTGCAACAGGTCTTGCCACTGTTATTTATTCTCACGATCACAGTTACACTCACTTTAATATTAGGCATTCAATTGCCAATTAATTTTCTTCATCGTCTGATCTGAGCGTTGCTATCTTGTTTTAAAGCTGATTAATACTGTTAACTTCTTTTTCACGCTATTATAATACATGAACAGGCACCGAAATACTCATTTGTAATTCGTTTGGTAAATTACGATGGTCTCTAATAACTAAATAAAAGATAGAATTGGGTTCAGAGTGAAGTAATACTTACGAAGGACAATACTTTCGTGTTTGACTGTTAGCTTTACGTGAAACGTCGTAAATGTTTATATATGGAATTCATAAATACAAAAACTCTTATTGTAAATTAATTTCAGGAATTTGTACGGTGATAGGGCTTATTATCATTTCCACCTATGTCTCCCGAAAGTGTCGGATTTCGATCAGAGTTGTAGCTTGTTCTTACGGCATCTTTTTAGCTGCTCCCAATCGCTTGCTCTCGCGCGACGTGAGTCATGTTTAAGGCAATTAATCAAATGAAACTATATTCTTCCCAAAATCTTTTCACATCTCAAACATCTGTGATGTAAATATGCAGAGTGAAGTGACGAATGAAAATTGTACAAAGGCTGTTAGTCGAACCCGGGTCTCCTGCTCAATGGGAAGATGCTCTAACCTCTACGCCACGCTGGCACAGTGGCGTCGCACACTTGCACGGACTACCCTCGGACGCCTCCCTCCGTCGCTTCAGTCTGCGTATATACAGGGTGGTCCATTGATAGTGACCGGGCCAAATATCTCACGAAATAAGCGTCAAACGAAAAAACTACAATGAACGAAACATGTATAGCTTGAAGGGGGAAACCAGATGGCGCTACGGTTTGCCCGCTAGATGGCGCTGCCATAGGTCAAACGGATGTCAACTGCGTTTTTTAAATAGGAACCCCCATTTTGTATTACACATTCGTCTAGTACGTAAAGAAATATGAATGTTTTAGATGGACCACTTTTTTCGCTTTGTGATAGATGGCGCTGTAATAGCCACAAACATATGTCTTACAATTTTAGACGAACAGTTGGTAACAGGTAAGTTTTTTAAATTAAAATACAGAACGTATGTACGTTTGAACATTTTATTTCGGTTGTTTCAATGTGATACATGTATCTTTGTCAACTTATCATTTCTGAAAACGCATGTTGTTACAGCGTGATTACCTGTAAATACCACATTAATGCAATAACTGCTCAAAATGACGTCCGTCAACCTCAATGCATTTGGGAATACGTGTAACGAAATTCCTCTCAACAACGAGTAGTTCGCCTTCGGTAATGTTCGCAGATGCATTGACAGTGCGCTGACGCATGTTGTCAGGCGTCGTCGGTGGATCACGATAGCAAATATCCTTCAACTTTCTACACAGAAAGAAATCCGGGGACGTCAGATCCGGTGAACGTGCGGGCCATGCTTCGACGACCAATCCACCTCTCATGAAACATGCTATTCAATACCGCTTCATCCCCACGCGAGCTATGTGCCGGACATCCATCATGCTAGAAGTACATCGCAATTCTGCCATGCAGTGAAACATCTTGTAGTAACATCGGTAGAATATTACGTAGGAAATGAGCATACATTGCACCATTTAGATTGCCATCGATAAAATGGGAGCCAATTATCCTTCCTCCCATAATGCCGCGCCATACGTTAACCCGCCAAGGTCGCTGATGTTCCAGTTGTCGCAGCCATCGTGGATTTTCCGTTGCCCAGTAGCGCATATTATGCCGGTTTACGTTACGCTGTTGGTGAATGACGCTCCGTCGCTAAATAGAACGGGTGCAAAAAATCTGTCTTCGTCCCGTAATTTCTCTTGTGCCCAGTGGCAGAACTGTACACGATGTTCAGAGTCGTCGCCATGCAATTCCTGGTGCATAGAAATATGGTACGGGTGCATTCTCAACACCGACGTTTTTGAGATTCCCGATTCTCGCGCAATTTGTCTGCTACAGATGTGCGGATTAGCCGCGACAGCAGCTAAAAAACCAATTTGGGCATCATCATTTGTTGTAGGTCGTGGTTGACGTTTCACATGTGGCTGGACACTTCCTGTTTCCTTAAATAACGTAACTATCCGGTGAATGGCCCGGACACTTGGATGATGTTGTCCAGGATACCGAGCAGCATACATAGCACACGCCCGTTGGGCATTTTGATCACAATAGCCATACATAAAAACGATATCGACGTTTTCCGCAATTGGTAAACGGTCCATTTTTACACGGGTAATGTATCACGAAGCAAATACCGTCCGCACTGTCGGGATGTTACGTGATACCACGTACCTATACGTTTGTCACTATTACAGAGCCATCTACACAAAGCGAAAAAAGTGGTCCAACTAAAACATTCCCATTTTTAAAAAACGCAGTTGATATCCGTTTGACCTATGGCAGCGCCATCTAACGGGCCAACCATAGCGCGATCTGGTTTCCCCCTTCAAGCTAGACGGGTTTCGTTCTTTGTAGTTTTTTCGTTTGATGCTTATTTCGTGAGATATATATCCCGGTCACTAACAATCGACCACCCTGTAGATAATGGATGTTTGAGGCTCGAAAAGGTCCTTGGAAACATATACTTTCATTTGATTAAAGCACCTCTGCCTGGGTTTCTGGTAGCATCCCCAGTTCCGTGCAATACTAAGGTGCTATTCCAATTCAGTTGGAGCCCCTCTGAAATGCTATTCGAGTTTACTTGGAATACCAAGTGGACTGAGGTGTGAACGGGAGTTTGGGTTGAGGAGGGAGCAATGTTAGAGTACTACGAGCAGTTGCGCAAAGCCACTGTGCCAGGCTGGCGTAGTGGTCAGCGCATCTGCCAACTGAGCAGGAGACCCGGGTTCGAATCCCGGGCTCTGTATAAATTTTCATTTTCCCTTCGGTCCACATTTACACTACTGGCCATTAAAATAGCTACACTACGAAGATGACGTGCTACAGACGCGAAATTTAACCCACAAGAAGAAGATGCTGTGATATGCAAATGATTAGCTTTTCTGAGCATTCACACAAGGTTGGCGCCTGTGGCGACACGTACCACGTGCTGACATGAGGGAAGTTTCGAACCGATTTCTCATACACAAACAACAGTTGACCGCCGTTGCCTCGTGAAACGTTGTTGTGATGCCTCGTGTAAGGAGGACAAATCCGTACCATCACGTTTCCGAGTTTGATAAATGTCGGATTGTAGCCTATCGGGATTGTAGTTTATCGTGTCGCGACATTGCTGCTCGCGTTGGTCGAGATCCAATTACTGCTAGCAGAATATGGAATCGGTGGGTTCAGGAGGTTAATACGGAACGCCGTGCTGGATCCCAACGGCCTCTTATCACTAGCAGTCGAGATGAGAGGCATCTTATCCGCATGGCTGTAACGGATCGTGCAGCCACGTCTCGATGTCTGAGTCAACAGATGGGGACGTTTGCATGACAACAACCATCTGCACGAACAGTTCGACGACGTTTGCAGCAGCATGGACTATCAGCTCGGAGACCACGGCTGGGATTACCCTCGACGCCGCATCACAGACAGGAGCGCCTGAGATGGTTTACTCAACGACGAACCTGGGTGCACGAATGGAAAAAGTCATTTTTTCGGACGAATCCAGGTTCTGTTTACAGCATCATGATGGTCCCATCCGTGTTTGGCGACATCTCCGTGAGCGCAGATTGAAAGTGTGTATTCATCATCGCCATACTGGCGTATGATCCGGCGTGATGGTATGGGGTGCCATTGGTTACACGTACCGGTCACCTCTTGTTCGCAATGACGGCAATTTGAACAGTGGACGTTACGTTTCAGATGTGTTACGACCCGTGGCTCTACCCTTCATTCAATCCCTGCGAAACCCTACATTTCAGCAGGATAACGCACAACCGCATGTTGCAGGTCCTGTACGGGCTTTTCTGGATACAGAAAATGTTCGACTGCTGCCCTGGCCAGCACATTCTGCAGATCTCTCACCAATTGAAAACTTCTGGTCAATGGTAGCCGAGCAACTGGCTCGTCACAATACGCCAGTCACTACTCTTGATGAACTGTGGTATCGTGTTGAAGCTGCATGGGCAGCTGTACCTGTACACGGCATCCGAGCTCTGTTTGAGTCAATGCCCAGGCGTATCGAGGCCGTTATTACGGCCAGAGGTGGTTGTTCTGGGGACTGATTTCACAGGATCTATGCACCCAAATTGCGTGAAAATGTAATCACATGTCAGTTCTAATATAATAAATCTGTCCAATGAATACCCGTTTATCATCTGCATTTCGTCTTGGTGCAGTAATTGTAATGGCCTGTAGTGTATGTCACGTGTTTTTCCGAATATCAGTCGATACTGTACAGAGCCCTGCAGCGCATTGTGGAGCGAGTACCGCTTGCTGAGCCCCGGCTGTGCCTTGGCGTGTTGCAGCGGCGGGCCTGGTGCTGGGGTCTGCGTCTCGGCGCTCGCCGCCCGTGGCCACGCCCCTGGAGCCGTGCCGCGGCGCCCCCTACCTTAGCGTGCCGGCGCTGCGGCTGCCGCTCGCCGTGCCCGCCGTCGACCCCACGCTGCTGCACCAGGTGAGCACGCAGTGAACTGCCACCTGCCACGGCACGTCCACGTCAGTCTCACACCAGTCTCTTGCACCGCTTTCTGTTTCGACGCCTTCTTGACTCTCTGTGCAGATTCCTTACTTCACAAGGGAGGCAATTAAAGTGCTACGGCCGCAGGTTCGAATCCTGCCTCGGGCATGGATGTGTGTGGTGTCCTTAGGTTAGTTAGGTTTACGGGGGGGTAGGACGTCAAACGGGCTTACTTAGAGGAGGAGAGGCATCACAGGACATTTTAATTTCCCCTGTCTATACTTTTACAAGTAAATTCATAAAACTTTGTCAGCATGACCAGGAAGGATTCAGGATACACACTCATAGCAGCAGAAGTTCAAAAACATAACAAAATAAATTCTTTTACATGTGAAATTCCATCATTTTTTCACTTACTATTGGCTGCACTTGTTGCTATAGGCACACTTTTCTTCATAAGTAAGAGAGACTGTTTGATGAATTTTGCACAGCATACAAACCATACTTACAGGTGTCTGAAACTCTAGAATCTATTTAACTTATGAAAAAATGAATGAGCTGTTACGTTTTAAATTTAATGATTAGAAAAAAATCAAATTTTGTAGTTAATTATCTCAATTTTCACCACAGTTTTTAATAGATTTGGAAAATTCTAGAGTTTCATACATCTGTAAGTATAATTTGTATTCTGTGCTAAATTCATCAAAGAATCTCTCATACTTGTGAAGAAAAATGTACCTATAACAATAAACGCAGCCAACAGTATGTGAAAAAAATGATGAAATTTCATTTCTAAAAAAAATTTATTTTGTTATGTTTTTAAACTTCCACTGCTATGAGTGTGAATCTTGAAGCCTTCCTGGTCGTGCTGACAAAGCTTTATGAATTTATTTGTAAAAGTATAGGCACTGGGTATTAAAATGTCCTGTGGTGCCTTTCCTGCTGCAAGTCGGCCCGTTTGTCGTCCTACCCCCCTTAAGTAGTTCTAATTTCTAGGGGACTGATGACCTCAGAACTTAAGTCCCATACTCCTCATCAAAAAAGAAAAAAAATTAAGTGCTGCTGCTTACGGAGGTCACTGTGGACTCTAATTATTGGACGGCAGCAAAATTTGGCAGATATGCTTGTGCGTCAATGCGGATCCGATTTACGCTGAAAAAAATAGTTCCAATTTTTACCACCAGGTGCAAATCTGGCGCTGTGTGTTGTTTCTATCATGGTATGAGATCCACATAAGTCATAACGTGAGTGGACAGTATAGCTATCGAGAAAATAGAACATGCACTGTTAGTGAAATTGTTTTATGTGAATGCTAGTAATTATAGTGCTGCGTTGAGAGAGAATCGCTGACTGAAAAGTCGTACCTCATTAAATGGTTTAAAAAATATAGTAAGGAAATCCCCTCCCCCCCCCCCCCCATGAACCATGGACCTTGCCGTTGGTGGGGAGGCTTGCGTGCCTCAACGATACAGATAGCCGTACCGTAGGAGCAACCACAACGGAGGGGTATCTGTTGAGAGGCCAGACAAACGTGTGGTTCCTGAAGAGGGGCAGCAGCCTTTTCAGTAGTTGCAGGGGCAACAGTCTGGATGATTGACTGATCTGGCCTTGTAACACTAACCAAAACAGCCTTGCTGTTGTGGTACTGCGAACGGCTGAAAGCAAGGGGAAACCACAGCCGTAATTTTTCCCGAGGGCATGCAGCTTTACTGTATGGTTAAATGATGATGGCGTCCTCTTGGGTAAAATATTCCGGAGGTAAAATAGTCCCCCATTCGGATCTCCGGTCGGGGACTACTCAGGAGGACGTCGTTATCAGGAAAAAGAAAACTGGCATTCTACGGATCGGAGCGTGGAATGTCAGGTAGGTTAGAAAATTTAAAAAGGGAATTTGGGAATTAGTGAAGTTCGGTGGCAGGAGGAACAAGACTTCTGGTCAGGTGAATACAGGGTTATAAATACAAAATCAAATAGGGGTAATGCAGGAGTAGGCTTAATAATGAATAAAAAAATAGGAGTGCGTGTAAGCTACTACAAACAGCATAGTGAACGTATTATAGTGGTCAAGATAGACACGAAGCCCATGCCTACTACAGTAGTACAAGTTTATATGCCAACTAGCTCTACAGATGATGAAGAAACTGATGAAATGTATGATAAGATAAAAGAAATTATTCAGGTAGTGAAAGGAAACGAAAATTTAATAGTCATGGTTGACTGGAATTCGACAGTAGGAAAAGGGAGAGAAGGAAACATAGTAGGTGAATATGGATTGGGGCTAAGAAATGAAAGAGGAAGCCGCCTTGTAGAATTTTGCACAGAGCATAACTTAATCATAGCTAACACTTGGTTCAAGAATCATAAAAAAGGTTGTATACATGGAAGAATCCTGGAGATACTAAAAGGTATCAGATAGATTATATAATGGTAAGACCGAGATTTAGGAACCAGGTTTTAAATTGTAGGACATTTCCAGGGGCAGATGTGGACTTTGACCACTATCTATTGGTTATTAACTGTAGATTAAAACTGAAGAAATTGCAAAAAGGTGGGAATTTAAGGAGATGGGACCTAGATAAACTGAAAGAACCAGGGGTTGTACAGAGTTTCAGGGAGAGCATAAGGGAACAATTGACAGGAATGGGGGAAACAAATACAGTAGGAGACGAATGGGTAGCTCTGATGGATGAAGTAGTGAAGGCAGCAGAGGATCAAGTAGGTAAAAAGATGAGGGCTAGTAGAAATCCTTGGGTAACAGAAGAAATATTGAATTTAATTGATGAAAGGAGAAAATATAAAATGCAGTAAATGAAGCAGGCAAAAAGGAATACAAACGTCTCAAAAATGAGATCGACAGGAAGTGCAAAATGGCTAAGCAGGCATGGCTAGAGGACAAATGTAAGGATGTAGAGGCTTATCTCACTAGGGGTAAGATAGATACAGCCTACAGGAAAATTAAAGAGACCTTTAGAGAAAAGAGAGCCACTTGTATGAATATCAAGAGCTCAGATGGAAACCCAGTTCTAAGCAAAGAGGGGAAAGCACAAAGGTGGAGGGAGTATATAGAGGGTCTATACAAGGGCGATGTACTTGAAGACAATATTATGGAAATGGAAGAGGATGTAGATGAAGATGAAATGGGAGATACGATACTGCGTGAAGAGAGTGACAGAGCACTGAAAGACCTGAGTCGAAACAAGGCCCCCGGAGTAGACAACATTCCATTAGAACTACTGACGGTCTTGGGAGAGCCAGTCCTGACAAAACTCTACCATCTGGTGAGCAAGATGTACGAGACAGGCGAAATACCCTCAGACTTCAAGAAGAATATAATAATTCCAATCCCAAAGAAAGCAGGTGTTGACAGATGGGAAAATTACCGAACCATCAGTTTAATAAGTTACAGCTGCAAAATACTAACGCGAATTATTTACAGACGAATGGAAAAACTGGTAGAAGCCGACCTCGGGGAAGATCAGTTTGGATTCCGTAGAAATGTTGGAACACGTGAGGCAATACTGATCTTACGACTTACCTTAGAAGGAAGGTTAAGGAAAGGCAAATCTAAGTTTCTAGCATTTGTAGACTTCGAGAAAGCTTTTGACAATTTTGACTGGAATACTCTCTTTCAAATTCTAAAGGTGGCAGGGGTAAAATACAGGGAGCGAAAGGCAATTTACAATTTGTACAGAAAGCAGATGGCAGTTATAAGAGTCGAGGGGCATGAAAAGGAAGCAGTGGTTGGGAAGGAAGTGAGACAGGGTTGTAGCCTCTCCCCGACGTTATTCAATCTGTATATTGAGCAAGTAGTAAAGGAAACAAAAGAAAACTATGGAGTAGGTATTAAAATCCAGGGAGAAGAAATAAAAACTTTGAGGTTCGCCGATGACATTGTAATTCTGTCAGAGACAGCAAAGGACTTGGAAGAGCAGTTGAACGGAATGGACAGTGTCTTGAAAGGAGGATATAAGATGAACATCAACAAAAGCAAAACGGGGATAATGGAATGTAGTCGAATTAACTCGGGTGATGCTGAGGGAATTAAATTAGGAAATGAGACACTTAAAGTAGTAAAGGAGTTTTGCTATTTGGGGAGCAAAATAACTGATGATGGTCGAAGTAGAGAGGATATAAAATGTAGACTGGCAATGGCAAGGAATGCGTTTCTGAAGAAGAGAAATTTGTTAACATCGAGTATAGATTTAAGTGTTAGGAAGTCGTTTCTGAAAGTATTTGTGTGGAGTGTAGCCATGTATGGAAGTGAAACATGGACAATAAATAGCTTGGACAAGAAGAGAATAGAAGCTTTCGAAATGTGGTGCTACAGAAGAATGTTGAAGATTAGGTGGGTAGATCACGTAACTAATGAGGAGGTATTGAATAGGATTGGGGAGAAGAGAAGTTTGTGGCACAACTTGACTAGAAGAAGGGATCGGTTGGTAGGACATGTCCTGAGGCATCAAGGGATCACAAATGTAGCATTGGATGGCAGTGTGGAGGGTAAAAATAGTAGAGGGAGATGAATACACTAAGCAGATTCAGAAGGATGTAGGTTGCAGTAGGTACTGGGAAATGAAGGATCTTGCACAGGATAGATTAGCATGGAGAGCTGCATCAAACCAGTCTCCGGACTGAAGACCACAACAACAACAGTAATGAAATTTCAAAACACTGGTAAACTTGGTGTTGCACCTGAAGAGGAAAGTATACTGTCCCAGAGGAAACTACTGATGATGTTGCCGTTGCTGAAACTGACCATGCAGCACGTGTCCCTCGTAGTGGTAGTGTTTGTGCAGTGTTATGAGATTTGTCCATTCGATGGTCAACAGTGCGGAAACTATTGCAGTTAATTTTCAGGCACGGATCGAAGTTAATAACATGTGGGAAGGCAATATTTTATGGAGTCATGAGGCACCTTTTAAACTGCAGGGTGCAGTGGAAACACAGAACTGCCGAATTTGGCGTCCTGTTAAAACGCGTGTCGTGCACGAAGAGCCTTGAGTCACTGCGCGGGGTGGATCATAGGCGCCTTTACTGTCGCTCCGTTCTTCTTTGAAGAGAACACACCAGACAGCCTGTCAGATGTACCATGACGTCTGCACGTTATCGAGACCTTGTATAGCATTTGATTCCCGCTTTGGGAGAGCGCGAATGCGTGGAAACCACTGATTTCATGAAAGGTGGTTAATAATAAAATCAACATTATGGCTTTCTCACTTATTCGACCTTTGATCATGTCTCGTTCCTAATCCGTTACATATGGAAACATTTCTGTACGTCTTTCTTGCATTCACAGTGCCAAATTCGCACATGGTGTCCAGAATTGGAACTTTTTTTTCTGCGTAAATCGGTTCCGCTTTAAAGCATGTCCGGCAAGATTCACTGCTATACGATTATTATAGCCCACACTGGACCTCCGTAAGCAGCTATACTTAAATTATAACCACCCAGTATAATACCATCTCTTATAACGCGTATGCTATTTGTTAGTTTGTTACATGTTTACTAAACTGTAGCTGTGATAGTGTTCCTAATGTTTTGTTTAGGTAATATGTCTCAAATTTATTTAGTCGTCACCGAAAAACTCTACTATTTTTACACAAATGAATGCGGAATGTGAAACGTTTTTGCTAGTTTACACGAAGTTTTTCTTACGAGTTGTTGCAAGGTAATATTACTCTCGCCGGTCCGATATTTCGTAAGGGTCAGTTAAATGAAAATGAGATTGACGGAAAAAATAAGTAAACTGTTAATTATTTCCAGAGCAATCACTATAATAATACATTTATCCCACTGTGAGACAAGACGGTCAATGCTATCATGGAAAAATGTTTGCAGTTGCCAACGGAAACATGATTGTACCCAGGCGTGCGACTCTTCGTCCGAAACAAATCGACGGCCATCAGTGTCTCTCTTCAGGGCTCCAAAAATGTGGAAATCGCATAGGGAGACATTGTATGGAGGATGTGTAATGGCTTCCCAGCAAAACTTCTGCAGCGCAATCGAAACAACCTCGGCAACTTGTGGGTGGGCATTATCCTACGACAGAATGATACCGTCCATCAATACTCCTGGTCGTTTGGAACTGATGGCATGCTTCAATTTTTGCAAAGTGTCCATGTATCGCTGTGCGTCAATTGTGACACCGTGTTCCAGAAAGTCAATGAGCAGTGGACCCTTGCAGATCATCATGTCTTCCCTGGAGCTGGTGTACCTGTTGTTTTCACTGCGCTGCGAAAGCTTCGCTGGAAATCCCTTTACGCATTCACTAAACACTCCCATTCTCTCCCCGTGCGATTTCCATATTTTGAAACCTTGAAGAAAGACATTCGTGGCTGTAGATTTGCTTCGAACGAAGAGGAGCAATCATGGTTCCATAGGCAACCACAAATATTTTCTATGAAGACTCTGACCACTTTATGATACAGTGGGATAAATAAACCGTTTAATAGTTATGACGATTACTTTTAATATAACAAACAGTTTACTGTAACCTGTAAACCCAAAATTTCACCAAGTACGTAAATTTCTTCACTAACTATTTCACGAGAAAACTATTTCATGGAATCATCGTTCCACTACAACACTCATCTTGATCTTGTGATCCGTTACGGCCTCAGTCCATCTCCATGCTGGTCTTTCTACATCACTTCTACCCTTGGATTGATCTCTGAGGATTTTTCTTGGCCCTAATTATCAAGAAAATCACCCCCTCACATTAACGATTACCTAATTAATCTGGACCGTTCTGAATACAGCAAAATCTAAAGTTATCACGGAAGCTAACCTGCACAAAAGAACACACAATGAATATTGGCTCTTTACAACACTAAAGAAAGCAATACATTGCCCGGGGGCAACAATGGAAGCGCTGCTTCTGCGTCTGTGAATATTACATAGATAAGATAGCATCAGTGTTTACATGACTCATTGATGGCTCTTCTTCTAATTGCCATCTAGCACAATATAGGATGTTTCAAACACGTCGGAAACACCACACCTGCTGATTTTGAAGACACTCCACTGATCATTTGTCGACAAGCTCACCTCTTGCATGATGGCGTTTCTGTACAGCTCACGGGTACTTGAATCGAATGTTTCCTGATCGATGGATAGGTAGGAGTAGACTATTTGCTTGGTCTTCACTTTCACATGATTTTAACCCCATCGGTTTCTACTTTGGGGCCACTTAAGATCATTGGTGCGCTCATCTCTGTCGTCTCACATGAAATCACATCAGAACGGAATTGTGGCAGGTTACGAGGAAACATGCAGTCCTCCTCGAATTTGGGATCGTATTCACAGGACTAAGAGATAACGAGGTAAGGCCTCGATTCAAGCAGGAGGTGGACATTTTGGACTTCTTTGATAGTAACTATCTGCAGGAATGAATTGCTACAGGTTGTATCTAGCCTATGCGAGGGCATTAAACAACTGCGGACCTTTTTCATTTTTATTTCTGTTCAAGGGCAGAGCCTCTGCTCCGATCGCGCTGTTACACGCTACAATTACCCAGTTTGGAGTTTTATAAAGAGACGGCCTGGAACAAGGAGATTAGCCAAGGCTATAATGAACATGGTATCTTCTGCCGAGGCATGTAGTCCTCTCTAGATAGGCAACACGTAAATATAAAAAATTGGTAACTACAGTCACGTTTGGCCATTGAAATTTGCAGAACATACAAAAGACTTAATTTCTCCGGTTGCTTTCTCATACATGCTTTCATAAAATGTTCGTCAATCATGCTTTCATTTGAAAGACTGTGAGCAAACTACTCACTAGCTAACAGATATTAACACTTTAGCTGGCATATGATCACAAGAAAACTTCAGCAGGACTCTGAATTTAAAAAGGTGTGTGGGATAAAAAAAGTTGACAATCACTGTTAACCGGAAATACTCTGCCATCTATGTCTCTAAATCGTCCTTGCAAAACAGAACCTGAAATTAACCTTCAAAATGAAAAACTTGCTCACCTGTAGTTCAGTCTGTAGGTGTTTATGTAATGTAGTGTTTTTCGTAACATAATTTGGGCCCACTCATTCAGGTTACCGTGAACACACACCTGTCGTCCAAGATAACAAGAACCATGATCACATACTTTCCTGATTTGACCAACACTCGACCAGCTTACCACATTCCTGATTTGAGCAATACTCTAGCATGCTACCACACCTCGACTGGGCCACTAAATGAGCAGTCTTAATCCTACAGAAAATGTCTGGGATTATTTGGGACAGCCCGTGAAAAGTAATGGTCAGCATGCCTCATTTTGGTAGTTTTGTTGCATATAATTAGTGGATGGCATCAGCTGTATATGGAATACCTGATGAAACTTGTTGACTCTCTACCTCGACGGTGCTAGAGTTTATACAGCATACGATGACTAATGCCCCGAAGCGAAGGGCGAGTTCATTTGTTTATTTGGAAGGGGAAAGGCCGACATTGTTTACCCGCTTCCCGCTGGTCCTCAACGCACTGCGATGACAGAATAAAAGCATAGGCCTTGCAGTCTTCCTAAAACTGTTTTACAGAAACTATTTGGTGAAACAAATTCATTTTTGCCTTATGTATAGATTTAGCTCTGCAGTCTTTCTCAAACTATTTTACAGAAAGTAATTTGTAAAACAAATTCATTTTTGCGTTACTTACAGCTTCACATGTCAGCTACATGACAAGCCCATTATTTCGTTAATGGTCATACTTATCGTGATAATTGTATGTAAGTAAAAAATGGTTCAAATGGCTCTGAGCACTATGGGACTCAACATCTTAGGTCATAAGTCCTCTAGAACTTAGAACTACTTAAACCTAAGGACATCACACACACCCATACCCGAGGCAGGATTCGAACCTGCGACCGTAGCAGTTCCGCGGTTCTGGACTGCAGCGCCAGAACCGCTAGACCACCGCGGCCGGCTATGTAAGTAAGACACTGCGTGAAATTCGAAAAATTTTACAATAAAAAATAAGGGTCGCTATGATTTTGTGTTTGGTCTATATTAATATGTTGCTGTGTATGAAATTTAACTAACATATTGAATTTTTCTTTAGGCTTGGGTGAAGGTCTCTGTCTGTCGCTAATCTTAAGTAAATTGATCTGATATAGCACACTCATTTGCGATCACACGCACTAACGGTAAAGCTGGAATGTATATCATCAACATTCCTCATCTTTCATAAACGGACTCAGATACAGAAACGCCATTTTTGAAAGTGATAGCACACAAAAAGGATAGTATTTTGCCACTGGTTCTTATGAAAAACCTCACTATCTACCACGATATTCCAATTACTACAGACTTTTTCTATGAAAGAATGTAATTTTTAAGGGCCATTAATAGCTGGTAGAATGAGAAACGCTGTGGGTCTTGAAACAGCATCAGTGAAGACATTACACGTTTATTTTTGCACTGATGATGTGCTTTTTCATAAGCTATTAACTTTATTTTTCCTAAGGTTCTTTTTTTTTCCTTTCAAGGAGTAGGTGTAATAAGGTCTCTGTCATCTATCCATCCATCTCTTACGAGGTCTAGCTAGTTCTCTCTTTCCAGTCATTCGATAACTCAGTATCTTTCTTTGCAGTCTGTTTTCTGTCAGTCTGTCAACATGATCCTTCTATTTCTTTCAATACTCTATCTTGTCATCAAATGAAAATTTTTTAAATCTGAACTTATTGTTTCCTTCCTTATTTTATACATTTTATTACAGCTTCTTACATTTTCATGAACTTCGTCTCTGCCACTTATGTACGTGAGTTTTCATTTTATGTTACTGTCCATGATTTGGAACCACATACAAGAGTAGGTACAGCCATAACGTTCTAGTATTTCATTTGGGTTTCTTTTCTTCTTTTTCTTATCAAAGTTCTCTCATTTGTTTCCCTTTCCTTTCAACGTTTTCGTCATAGCTAGAACTAATATCACATTGTAGATAACTGAAGTGAGATACTTGTTCTTAAATTTTCTCATTTATTTTTGTTTTCGATCTGACTGGATTCTTTCCTGTGAAACCCATTATCTTTATCTTATTTGCAGGTATAGTTAAAGTTAATAAAGTATGGTTTCAGAATTCTCTCGCAGTTTTGTCCGTGCAACTACACTGGGTTTTGGCAAAAGAAGCGAATTTTAACATGGCAGCAAGAGAAATGCTCGTTTTTTGCAAAATTCGCCACTCATGATGTTTCTCTTAAAGTTACAAACGGTTAACAAGCCAGACTGAAAGAAATCGATGCTTTTGTTGGATTTTCAGCGGAATTCTTTCTAGATACTAACCAAAGCAAAAGTGACAGTATATTTTGTTGAATGGTCACCTTGCATGTGTAGCCATGGAGGGGCTCCACTTGATCATCACAAAAAATCTGATCATACGCTTCAGTTTAGGATGGCATTTCCCCTACAGTGCCTGCCCATAACCCTCACCACTACCACTACCCCCACGCATGCCCCGCCAATTGCACATCTACTGGCCACATTATTCCATGCACACTCTACATGATAATACCGTGCTGTCTAGTCCGCCCACTTAGCTCAGTGGTAACGTGCTTGCCTCCCATGCAGCGGGCCTGGGTTCGATTCCCGGTCGGGTTGGAGATTTTCTCCACTCGTGAGCTGAGTGTTGTCCTCATCATCGTTTCATCCCCATCACCGGCACGCAAGTCGCCCAGTGTGGCGTCGACTGCAATAAGACTTGGCGGCCGAACTTCTACATCTACATTCTACATTTATACTCCGCAAGCCACCCAACGGTGTGTGGCGGAGGGCACTTTACGTGCCACTGTCATTACCTCCCTTTCCTGTTCCAGTCGCGTATGGTTCGCGGGAAGAACGACTGTCTGAAAGCCTCTGTGCGCGCTCTAATCTCTCTAATTTTACATTCGTGATCTCCTCGGGAGGTATAAGTAGGGGGAAGCAATATATTCGATACCTCATCCAGAATCGCACCCTCTCGAAACCTGGCGAGCAAGCTACACCGCGATGCAGAGCGCCTCTCTTGCAGAGTCTGCCACTTGAGTTTGTTAAACATCTCCGTAACGCTATCACGGTTACCAAATAACCCTGTGACGAAACGCGCCGCACTTCTTTGGATCTTCTCTATCTCCTCCGTCAACCCGATCTGGTACGGATCCCACACTGATGAGCAATACTCAAGTATAGGTCGAACGAGTGTTTTGTAAGCCACCTCCTTTGTTGATGGACTACATTTTCTAAGGACTCTCCCAATGAATCTCAACCTGGTACCCGCCTTACCAACAATTAATTTTATATGATCATTCCACTTCAAATCGTTCCGCACGCATACTCCCAGATATTTTACAGAAGTAACTGCTACCAGTGTTTGTTCCGCTATCATATAATCATACAATAAAGGATCCTTCTTTCTATGTATTCGCAATACATTAAATTCGTCTATTTTAAGGGTCAGTTGCCACTCCCTGCACCAAGTGCCTATCCACAAATGGGGCCTCCCAGCCAACAATTTCCTGGTGTGTGACTAATTTTTTGTTTGATTCGCTTTTGAGACACTTTCAGTTACTTGGCTGGAGTATAGAAAGAACAACAATGATTTTGCAGAGAGTTTTGACCACGAGCATCACCATAAACTGGTAGATTACAATGCGACGGTGCTGTGTTGCAGTACGCGGTCGCTGCGATGTACCAGGCGGCGCCGGCCGGCCCTTACCCGCTGGGCCTGCAGGCAGCACTCGCCGCCGTGCACCGCGACCGGCTGCAGCACAAGAACCACAGCATCGCGGACCTGCGGCTCAAGGCCCGCAAGCACGCCGAGGCCCTGGGCCTGCGCCACAGCACGCTGTAGCCCGCGGGCGGTCGAATGGAGCCGTCCGAGCAGGAGCAAGGCGGCGGCAGCTCTGGCACCAGCTGAGCCCCGGGGACCCACATGGCCGCTCAGTAGTGCCAACTACACATCAACACGATTTAGCTGGCGGACCGTCAAATGGGGCCACCTGCACTGGAGCAAGGCGGGAGATGAGGCTGCCCAGCCCGCAACCAGCAGGTGAACCACGTTGCTCCTCAGTAATACCAACCGCACGTAGCCAACAGGGTGTCAAATGGGGCCACCTGCGGATGGACAAAGGGGTTCCGGCACCAGCTGAGGCATCCTGCAGCTGCCAGATGAACGATGTGGCTCCTCATTTGTGTGCTGTCGCCTGAGGAGGCTCAGCGGTCACCAGTTGAGACAGCAAACAAGAGGCCACGGGGCCACTGTACTACTCCTCAGTAGTGCCAACTGCAGAACAGCACACAGTATTCCCCAGAGGTTCACCAGGACCAATGGCGCACCTTCTGAGGTATCCAACAAATGACATAACACTGCATAACTCTTCGCTAGTGCTAACAACGAACACAACACTGTGTGGACTATTTCGACAGTAGCATCATGGTGGAGTGTCCCTGTGAAATGTTATGAGTTTGTCTTGGCGTAATGTGAATACTGAAAATACAAACTGAAACATCATTGTCAGCATATCATATACTGAAAGTGATGTTCACCCAGCAAACAACTGAACAGGTCGAAGCAAAACGTCACAGTCAAAATTTCTCCAAATGGCTTCAGTCTAGATTCACATATGAACTGATGCTTGAGATTGTACTGATCCGCTTACTGTGAGAAAATTTTATGTTTAATTTGGAAGTCAAAGACTTCATTCCAGTTCTGACATGTGCTAGTGAATATGTGATATGACCTTCTTGCCTGTAAAATATTAAAAAACTCTACATAATAAAACTATTTGTGTGGCTAATGTATAATTAGTTGCTATATTTAAACTTCACTTGTCCATAATCCATCAGTGTAATTACCAACAAGGCGTTAAGGATGTGATGAACATTTAAGTTTTTTAAAAAAAGAAATACCACTTTCATTGCTGTTAAAATGAAAGTTTTGTTTACAGCAGATAATACATCCAATTGTACATAATCTACAAAGGAGAAAGTTTTCAGAAAATATAAGAGCCAAATGTAAATAGCTTTGGTGAAAGATGATGATTCAACATCTCCTTATTTACAGCTCTGCTAGACTGGGACTACAAAATATTAATTTTCTTGAATTTGGCATAATTTGTGTGGTAGCAAACAATGCTTGTTGGTATCTGAACTGATGAAGTCCCAATGAATGAAATGTTTAACTCACAAAGTTATTTATGTCGGTACACAAGTCTTACAGACAAAAAAAAAGAAATGTTTGTTCAGATACCTGTAGCCTTTTAGAGTCTTCAGATTTTCACATTAAGCAAACACTCCCTCCAAGTCAACACCAATCACCTATTTTGTAAATGAAGATCAAATCGCTTGTAACGAAACTATGATGTTTGAAGTCTCAAGTATGCCTTACACCTTAGCTTTCGGTTTGTATAACATGGTCCAACGCTAGCCAGTAGTTAGAAAAATAATCGAAATTCAGACCTTTATTACTGATACTGAGAAAATTAGAAGAAGTATACCATGGTACTTGATGAGTGTGGTGGCATGTACTCTGGTTATATTGATTTCATTACCAGTCTTTTCTGCCTAATTAGAGAGCTTGTAAACTTCCTCCATTGCAAACGATCACGTAGGCAATAGTTACAATTGCAGTATATTAGCTTAGTGTGCCTATTGTTCCAGTGAATCAAATATCTTTTTTGTTGCGCTCTATCTCTATTAGAGATGGGAAAAGTTTTCTGTTTGCAGGCTGGTTTCAGAGTCTTCATTATGAGACAGGCTAGTAAATTACAGAATAAGTGAAGGAATTACAGAAAGAGATACACCTCACACTTTGCAGACAGAAAAAGCGATCCAAAAGCGTCCACAAAAAAGTGCTCAAGTCTTTGGTTTCTATAGAGGGATTCTAAATAAACCCAAGAAAGCTTAAATTTGGCGTTAGGGAAAAGCAGTTGATTCATGGGGGAGATTTGGTGCAGTCGCAACTTTTCAGCCACATTAAGCAGTCATTACTTTATGATCTCACAGTCCGCAAATACCCTGTTTTCTTTTTCTATAATACCTGTCACAACAAAACTACCTTTAGTCGTGGCTCGTTTTTGCACGTTTTTTTTTTTTCAACGAAACCATCACATGGAACAACTTTCGAGTTCTTGCGGCTTTGGAACGTTCACAACAGTAGCCTGAATGTTTTGCACTGTAATGCCACTGCAGATCACGCGTATTGGAAACTGCGGTGCCTTCTTTGCAAAATAACCAAACAGCTTTATTATCAACAGCTGCATAAAAAATCATGTTGTCTACTGATTGTTTACTTTTCGAAACGCTATATCCAGCATTTTCCATCATACTGATGTGCTACAATAATCGTTCAATTTGACAAAATTACTACCTTCCACACATACGCTAAACATGTAAACTGTTGTTGTCATTTGACTCTGAACACAAACATCGTTGTGTCAGTCACAATATTGATTTCTTACTTTACTCGTCTTTGTTACAATGGAGTGAACTAACAACAGGCAACCACAAAGAAAAAAAGTTTATTCGTGTAAAGAAAACGGAGTTTTGTGGAAGTCGTTTATGTTGGTCCCGTTGACGGCTATTTGAACGACTTTTTAAGCCAGATTAAATGAAGAAATTACAGAAACAGACATACTCCACATTTTAACGAAACCTCATCTTCTGAACTGTTGTTTCGGAGATATGTTTTCCTGTTTCATGCTTATTCTACCAAGTAAATGTATTCGTTTAAAAATGTGTGTGTTTGAATTCCTAAGGCATCAAACTGCTGGGGTCATCGCCTCTAGACTTACACACTACTTAAACTAACCTAAAATAACTTATGCTAAGAACAATACACACACCCATGACCGAGGGAGGACTCGAACCTCTGGCGGGAGGGGCAGCGCAATCCGTGACATGGCGCCTCAAACCGCGCGGCCACTCCTTTCGGCCTATTAATTTAAAAAACACACCCTGCACGCTTGTAATATATCAGTTTGTATTCCATATTCACTACCCAAGTTAATTCCCGAGGTGAACAGATGGTGTGATTTACTAAAGTCAGCAACAAAAAAAAATTGCACTAGAAACGAGCACAGGTCAGACTATACTAGAATAAAGGGTCACTATAAAAGGACTCCCCTGAACGATATGAAACGATGACATCCATTTTTATTCCTTGTTTAACTTGATACTGGATAGAAAGTTTCTTAAGGCGCTGATATGATTTCAGTAAGTGTATAATTGACGTATTTGAAATTAAAACTGCTACGTGATGGACTGGCTTATTCGACAATAAACGCCACATACACGGGACGACGATCTGCTGTGTTATTGAAGGAAGTTATCTCTTCGACAGGAGAAAAAAAGTGTCCATGCATAAGCACACTCTGTGATTTGATAACATCCATCGTCTTCAAAACGAGAAAATCCAAGGAGAACAGCAAAGGAAATGATTCTGGCTGGAAGAAAGTCTGGTAAGTTGGAACCAACCTCATTAGCAGACGATACTATGACATCATTAGGCGCACTTCGTGTCCATACAGGCAACTTTCAGAGACGTGAAGAACTACATGAATAGCGAGAAGCAGTAAGTATAAATTACGTATTGTGTACTGCACCAAAAACTAACATAGTCAGTCTTGCTTGTTATTATTGGAAGGATAGGATCTAGCCTACTGCAAATACATTTTAGCTGATTCGAAATAATACATTTAAGTATTAAAAATATACTACTTTAAAATACCTTCTGTTTATCAAGTAAAACTGTTTTATATTTATGTAGATGTACGATTACTAGCTGTAGGGTGAAAGATATCATCTCAGTGGCAGTTAAGGATGAATACTTATTTAATTATGCTCACTACTGCTTAGAGTACTGCTAAAGATTGGTTGTCCTTGAGTACGAATATTAGGCGATTTTTAGAAAGAAGGAATGATAATATAAACTGTTGTTTAATTCTGTAATTCTGATTTTCTTTGTTACAATTCGTCTTTCCGTGAATTATTGCACATTTCTGCTGTGGACTATATGACTGTCCTCTGAGGGTTACAAGATTTGTATATAGATTATTTTTATCTCTATGTAGAGTTCGTAGACATCGTAGTAATCTTTAACAGATTTTTATCATATTCGCTAAGTCTGGTTAGTGTATAAATGTATTGACTTGTGCGCTTGAAAAACCAGCTCCTGTAAGAGAGATATAAAAACAGTCGGTTATTAGTCACACATCATCATCATCTTCGTTTCCACTCTATCCAACATCTGGTCGGGTTGGGTTATCAATGGTAAAACGGTTCAAATGGCTCTGAGCACTATGGGAGTTAACATCTGAGGTCATCAGTCCCCTAGAACTTAGAACTACTTAAACCTAACTAACCTAAGGACAGCACACACATCCATGCCCGAGGCAGGATTCGAACCTGCGACCGTAGCGGTCGCGCGGTTCCAGACTGAAGCGCCTAGAACCGCTCGGCCACTCTGGTCAGCTATCAATGGTACTTTGTCACTTTACTCGGTCTTTCCACCATTCTTCTTCCACAATCTGATTCCATAGCATGTTTCTCCTCCTTAAACTCATCTTTATTGTATCAATCCATCTTCTTTTCGGTCTTCCTCTTGGCCTCTTGCCCTCAATCTTGAACTCCATCATTCTTCTTGGAATTCTACCCTGTCCCATCCTCTTCACATGCCCAAACCATTTTAATCTATTGTTTTCAGTTTTCTCAGTCAACTTCTCCACTCCAATTTCCTTCCTAACATCTTCATTTTTCACTCTGTCTCTCCTCGTCTTCCCTAGCATACTTCTCAGAAACTTCATTTCAAAAAAATGGTTCAAATGGCTCTGAGCACTATGGGACTTAACATCTATGGTCATCAGTCCCCTAGAACTTAGAACTACTTAAACCTAACTAACCTAAGGACAGCACACAACACCCAGCCATCACGAGGCAGAGAAAATCCCTGACCCCGCCGGGAATCGAACCCGGGAACCCGGGCGTGGGAAGCGAGAACGCTACCGCACGACCACGAGATGCGGGCAACTTCATTTCACTGGATTGTATCCTACTCTCCTCTCTTATAGTCATAGTCCAAGTCTCTGAGCCGTAAATTAGTATGAGTGTAAAGTAAGTCTTGTATAGCACCAGCTTGCACCTCATTGGCACTTCCCTTCCCCACAGCAAGCCCCCTCACACACTGGTAAAATGTACTACGCTGTTGTATTCTTTTGCTAATTTCTGTCACCAAACGAGCATTCCCCATTAATACACTTCCCAAATATTTAAAGTCCACTATTTCAATATCCTGTCACTTAATATGAATTTGTCCCCAGCCCACTCTATACCCTCTGGTTACCACCACGGTCTTGCTTTTCTCCACACTAAATTTCATTTCATATTTCTCGACCTTATCATTTAGGATGTCTATTTGTTTTTGTGCCTCCTTATTATTTGTTCCCCACACCACAATATCATCAGCAAATAGTGACAGCTTCATCTCCCTTCCTCTATGGGCTTCTTTCGCCTCTTTGACTGTTTCATCCATCACCATTATAAATAGTAGTGGCGATATCACACTTCCTTGTCTTAGTCCCTGTAACATTCTTAAACCATTCAGTTCTCCCAACTGGTGTCTGCACACAACTAGAGCTTTTTCCATACATTGCCTGGATGACTTCAAGTGTTTGCTTTCCAACTCCCTTCCTCTTCAAGGTTGTCCATAGCTTTTCCCTGGGAACACTGTCATATGCTTTCACTAAGTCGAGAAATGTCATCACCAGATCTTTTCCATACTGCCAATGTCTTTCCATCAACTGTCTCATACTAAACATTGGGTCCACCGTTGATCTACCGTGACTAAAGCCGTACTGCTCCTCTTCTAACTGCCCTTCCATTTTTTCGCTCACTCTTCTTTGCAGTATCCTCACCATTATTTTTACTACTAGGGATATGAGTGTGATCCCTCGATAGTTGTGACATACTTTCCTGTCACTCTTTTTGAAAACTGGGATTATTATTCCCTTTCCCTATTCTTCAGGCACGCATTTTTGGGTCCAAAACCATCTTATTAGTTCATATAGCCACTGTAGCCCAACTGATCTAGCTACTTTTATCATCTCCACAATAATTTCATCTATCCCAGGTGCCTTTCCTGATATCATTTTTCCCAGAGCTAGTTCCATTTCTAACATCGTTATATCCTCCTCTTCTTCCAGACCCCTTCCCCCCTGCCGTGCTTCTATTCCCTTTCCATCAGTCACACAATACGTCATTAATTTATAAAAGACTATATAAAGTGAAAGGCTAGTCATATTAATATTTTTCGTTAGCTTATAAATGTGTAGACATTACTTGAGGTTGCCATATTACTTGGACATCAATGTTTTCTACATATGTTGTTTCATCTAATATACAGGGTGTTTCAAAAATGACCGGTATATTTGAAACGGCAATAAAAACTAAACGAGCAGCAATAGAAATACACCGTTTGTTGCAATATGCTTGGGACAACAGTACATTTTCAGGCGGACACACTTTCGAAATTACAGTAGTTACAATTTTCAACAACAGATGGCGCTGCAAGTGATGTGAAAGATATAGAAAACAACGCAGTCTGTGGGTGCGCCATTCTGTACGTTGTCTTTCTGCTGTAAGCGTGTGCTGTTCACAACGTGCAAGTGTGCTGTAGGCAACATGGTTTATTCCTTAGAACAGAGGATTTTTCTGGTGTTGGAATTCCACCGCCTAGAACACAGTGTTGTTGCAACAAGACGAAGTTTTCAACGGAGGTTTAATGTAACCAAAGGACCGAAAAGCGATACAATAAAGGATCTGTTTGAAAAATTTCAACGGACTGGGAACGTGACGGATGAACGTGCTGGAAAGGTAGGGCGACCGCGTACGGCAACCACAGAGGGCAACTCGCAGCTAGTGCAGCAGGTGATCCAACAGCGGCCTCGGGTTTCCGTTCGCCGTGTTGCAGCTGCGGTCCAAATGACGCCAACGTCCACGTATCGTCTCATGCGCCAGAGTTTACACCTCTATCCATACAAAATTCAAACGCGGCAACCCCTCAGCGCCGCTACCATTGCTGCACGAGAGACATTCGCTAACGATATAGTGCGCAGGATTGATGACGGCGATATGCATGTGGGCAGCATTTGGTTTACTGACGAAGCTTATTTTTATCTGGAAGGCTTCGTCAATAAACAGAACTGGCGCATATGGGGAACCGAAAAGCCCCATGTTGCAGTCCCATCGTCCCTGCATCCTCAAAAAGTACTGGTCTGGGCCGCCATTTCTTCCAAAGGAATCATTGGCCCATTTTTCAGATCCGAAACGATTACTGCATCACGCTATCTGGATATTCTTCGTGAATTTGTGGCGGTACAAACAGCCTTAGACGACACTGCGAACACCTCGTGGTTTATGCAAGATGGTGCCCGGCCACATCGCACGGCCGACGTCTTTAATTTCCTAAATGAATATTTCGATGATCGTGTGATTGCTTTGGGCTATCCGAAACATACAGGAGGCGGCGTGGATTGGCCTCCCTATTCGCCAGACATGAACCCCTGTGACTTCTTTCTGTGGGGACACTTGAAAGACCAGGTGTACCGCCAGAATCCAGAAACAATTGAACAGCTGAAGCAGTACATCTCATCTGCATGTGAAGCCATTCCGCCAGACACGTTGTCAAAGGTTTCGGGTAATTTCATTCAGAGACTACGCCATATTATTGCTACGCATGGTGGATATGTGGAAAATATCGTACTATAGAGTTTCCCAGACCGCAGCGCCATCTGTTGTTGAAAATTGTAACTACTGTAATTTCGAAAGTTTGTCTGCCTGAAAATGTACTGTTGTCCTAAGCATATTGCAACAAACGTTGTATTTCTATCGCTGCTCGTTTAGTTTTTATTGCCGTTTCAAATATACCGGTCATTTTTGAAACACCCTGTATATACCCACTACGTTTTATTTTTGAGACATAGGTTGTTTATTTTGTTGTTGTTGTTGTTGTTGTTGTTGTCAGTCCGAAGGCTGTTTTAATGGAGCTCTTCACGTTAGTCTATCTTCTCCAACACCGTTTATCGATCCATTCTTTTACTCACGTTATGAAGTTCTGTCCTCCCCATTTCGATTCAGAGACTTTACATTAGTTTCCCAGTGTATCTAATCTTCAATCTTCTCCTGTTGCACCAAATTTAAAGCTCTTCCATTCTTTTCTTTCCCGTGCTGTTTGTCGTGGTTCCGAAAACACTTGCCAGCACGTTCCCAGTGTCGTACTGGCATTATGACATTCTTGTTATATATCCAGCACACCTTGTGTTTCATTTAATTCTTTAAAAGTAGTGGGTAGGGGGTTACTGGTTTGATTAGAAGTCGCTTGCGAGGAACGGTGCCGAATGGTCTTCAGGAAGTCTAAAAATGGTTCAAATGGCTCTGAGCACTATGGGACTCAACATCTTTGGTCATAAGTCCCCTAGAACTTAGAACTACTTAAACCTAACTAACCTAAGGACATCACACACACCCATGCCCGAGGCAGGATTCGAACCTGCGACCGTAGCAGTCCCGCGGTTCCGGACTGCAGCCGCGGCCGGCTCAGGAAGTCTAGATCTGTATGGGGCGAACGTACTTAATTGAATGCACCACAGGCCTAAGCGAGCCAACTGCGCCCTGCTCGAGAAGGCAGCTAGCTGACTCACGCAATTTGTACCAGCAGCGCTAACCAAATGAAGCACGCGCCATTTGGCGCAATTTAGTTGATATTACTATCCACCTCGCAGTTAAATCTGCGACGGACACAATCGTCGCATTGCTAGTTCGTGGACTGGAGCACAATAAAAAGACAATGCCAGTGGCGGTGTCTGGAGGACGGGTGTGTGACGGACGGCGGACATTTGGCCGTCTCGTCAGCTGCGCACTCGCGAGTGGTTGTGGGGGTGGAGAGGGCGAGGGAGGGGGGAAGGGGTGTCAGTGCTAACACTGTTAGCATCGAGCGGTACGCGCCCGTCCATCTCTGGTTCACCGCTCCACCGCTGCCGCCGCTTGCAGAGGCTGTCAGGCGCAATCACATCCCCGCGTAACTACACGTACACCACTGCTTTCGTAGCCGATGTCGTCAATGCACCCTTATTCTGCGGCACTGGACTCTGAGGTATCCGGTGCGTACACCGATTGCGAAAGAAATTTTCGTCGCTAATATGCCGAGTGGGCAAAAGTCATAAACAAAACACTGGATGTGATGTCGGTTGTCGTCTCCTGAGGCCTGGAGTGCTCATAAAGTTTTAATTCTTAGCCTGGAAACATAAGTTACGTAATTACTACTACCGAGTTTTTATACACTCATGATCATAAATTATGGATAATGCTGATACATAGCGAAACAACGCTCTGGTGGGCGGTTTGCGAGTTTAAATCACGTCGGGGTATGATCTTGTGGTGCATTTGACATGCGGTCGTCGCACGGTGGCGCTGGCAGCAGTCCACATACGCAGAGGTGTGTTGGTGCATGTCAGAGTACAGTGCAGCGAGTAAGTGTGCAGATATTTCCAGACGTGCTAATGGTGACTGTGTGTTGAAAATGGCTCAAAGAACACATATTGATGACGTTATGAGGGGTAGAATACTAGGGCCACTGGAGGCTGGTCAAACACAGCAGGTCGTAGCACGGGCCCTCCGTGTGCCACAAAGTGTGATCTCGCGATTATGGCAACGATTCCAGCAGACAGGAAACGTGTCCAGGCGCTACAGTACGGGACGTCCACAGTGTACAACACCACAAGAAGACCGATATCTCACCAACAGTGCCCGCAGATGGCCACGAAGTACTGCAGGTAGCCTTGCTCGGGACCTTACCGCAGCCACTGGAACAGTTTTCTCCAGACACAAAGTCTACAGACGACTGAACAGACATAGTTTATTATCCCGGAGACCTGAAAGATTCATTCCACTGACCCCTGGCCACAGGAGAGCCCGTAAATCCTGGTGTCAGGAACACAGTACATCGTCACTGGAACAGTGACCCAACATTATGTTCACGGACGAGACCAGGTATAGTGTGAACAGTGATTCTCGCCGGATTTTCATCTGGCGTGAACCAGGAACCAGATACCAACCCCCCTAATGTCCTTAAAAGGGACCTGTATGGAGGTCGTGGTTTGATTGTGTGGGGTGCGTTTATGATTGGTGCACGTACACCCCTGCATGTCTTTGACAGAGGAACTGTAACAGGTCAGGTGTATCATGACGTCATTTTGCACCAGTATGTCTGCCTTTTCAGGGGTGCAGTGGGTTCCAACTTTCTCCTGATGGATGATAAAGCACGGCCCCACCAAGCTGCCATCGTGGAGGAATACCTTAAAACCGAAGATATCAGGCGAATGGAATGGCCTGCCTCTTCTCCAGACCTAAACCCCATCGAGCACCTCTGGGATGCTCTCGGTCGACGTATGCTGCACGTCTTCAAACCCCTACGACACTTCAGGAGCTCCGACAGGCACTGGTGCAAGAATGCGAGGCTATACCCCAGTAGCTTCTCGACCAACTGATCCAGAGTATGCCAACCCGTTGTGCGGCCTGTATACGTGTGCATGGTGATCATATCCCATGTTGATGTCGGGGCACATGTGTAGGAAACAGTGGCATTTTGTAGAATATGTGTTTCGGGACGGTTTTCTCAACTTATCACCAATACCGTGGACTTAAAGATCTGTGTAGTGTGTGTTCCCTATGTGCCTATGCTATTAGCGCCAGTTTTGTGTAGCGCCACGTTGTGTGGCACCACATACAGCAATTATCCTTAATTTACAAGAATGAGTGTATTTTTTACAAGGTGCATGTCTGCGGTTATGCTGCACGTTGATCTCTTTGTGCCAAAGTAACAGCACGCAGTTTGAGGGCCAAAACAGTAACGTAGACCATTGATACAACGTAGCAGAGCTGCATTATTTTGTTTCAAAACCCTCTAGCGGCGTGCTGCGGAACTGTAGCTCGAGAATTTCAGTGGGCGCTTGGTTTGCAGGCCTATACGTGCAAATAAACAATAAATTAACTATGCAACTTTATTTTCTCGAGTTGATAATTAAAACTTTGACCACCCTTCATAAGTTTCGACATTATTTGTGTTGTGAATCCAGTAACTATATACCAGCCTTAATTCAGTCCAAACATCCACAATAGCAGAAAAGTATTTCCATGCTATAGTTCCTTAAGGGTGGTCCTTGTACGCAATGATTATTAAACACTTGTCTTATAGGCGGCACTGTAACAAAGATGTGACAACACTATAATAAATAACATACAACATTTATTTAAGATTGAATAACAAGTACACTGTTTTTGACTACTGATTTCTGTTTATTTCTAATTAGTTTTCGGTTTGTTAGGCCATCTTTGGTAAACAACTTACAAGCGTCTACAAGTGACACTAGTTCTAAGGTAATCAAACATTTTAAGCCAAGAGTATAATCCATATGCACAGAATGTTGTACACCAAACTTGTTTTTTAACACTGTAAATTACACTTTACACAATGGACAATATTAAACACAATAATTAGCATACACAGTAGTACAGTATTAAGAGTTGTATGGCTATGATGCCATAGTATGTGAGGTCGCGACATTGAATGAGAACTGTCCAGTTAAGCACTACCACTTATGTTGTCCAACAAACAGGTTTTACACTGTAAATTGCAGTTTATCCAGTGAGAAATAGCAAGCTCAGTACATGATTAAAATACACAATATTACAGCATTACAAGTTGTATACTTATAATGTTGAAGTCTGTGAGCTAAGCAAGGTAAAGAATATGAAATTATATTCTGTTTTAATTTTGCATATCAGTATGTGTCATTGTGATCATGTGAAGCTTAAAGTGGAGATATGATCAGTTGTACTATTCATTTAAAATCAACTGAGGATTTTGAGCTAAATGTTTGTTTACCTCCTTTGCTTCTAACAGGCTTTGTTTTCTGACTTTGTCGACTACATGTGTGGACTTGGTTTGGATTTGTATGGACTTGGTATATGTGTCCTTCCCTCAACACTTGTCCAGTAAAGGTGGAGTCTGACATGTAATCTCCAGCTGCGTTCATGTTCAATCAGTTTAGTTGCTACAACCCTGTCTGTTTGACCAATCATTGCAAATGATTTTATAAACACCACTGTTACTCAATAAATCTATTTTGCTCTTACTGTTGAGTATGTAAGTTGCACTACAGCTCACATCTTATTCAACAGCAAGGATAAAACAGCTTAATTAAGTAACAATGGTGTTTATAAAAGCACCTGCACTGATTATAGCAAACTGTATATTGCTCATGCAGGCAAGGCTGCAGCAACTGGGCTGATTAATCACGAATGTATAGTGCTCAGTTAGACAGCTCTCAGCCAACGTCACGACCTCATTAACTATGGAATCATGATCATATAGCCTTTAACACTGTACTACTGTGTATTCTAATTATTATTATTTTGAGCTTTTTCTCATTACAGAGGCTTATCTCCAACATAATAATTTTTTGCTACTGTGTATTCTAATTATTTTTATTTATTATTATTTTGGGCTTTTCCTCATTACAGAGGTTTATCTCCAACATAATAATTTACTTGGAAATTACTATGCAAAGAATAAACGTTCTTAAACTATATTTTCAAAATATTCCTCCAGGTGTTTCGATCTTGTGTGTCCTCTTCCTCTGCGCCCATACTCCTCATTGTGTTTATTTAATTGTTGTGTTTAATATTTTTCATTGTGTAAATCGTAATTTACAGTGTTAAAAAACATGTTTTGTGCACAACATGATTGAAGAGTGGTCAGTCTGACAGTTTCTCAACCAATGTCAAGACCTTACAAACTTTTGTATTATAAACATATAACCTGTAACACTGTAATATTGTTTAGTTTAATTATTTGCTGTGCTTAATATTGTCCATTGCAAAAAGTGAAATTTCAGTGTTAAAAAACAAGTTTCGTGCACAAAATTCTGTTCAGGTACATTGTATCTTTGCTTATAATATTTGGTTAGCTTATAAATAATGTCCGTTACAGGGACAGCCAGTTGTTTCCTGAAGATGGCCTAATAAGCTGAAAACTAGTGATAAACAAACAAAATCAGTAGAATAAAAACGGTGTACTTGTTATTCAAACTTAAATATGGAATCGTTGTATCAAGAAGTAAAGGAATAATCCATAAATAAGAATAAAATTTACTAAGAGTACGTTATAAACTGGTACTTAACTTTGGTACAGTTTGATGTGCGGCACTTGATACCCCAAACCTAATACAATGATATCTAACTTTGCTGTCTCTTGGGAGTCTATGATATTGTAAGTTTCACTGATAATAGTATTTGCAGATAATCTGTTAATGATTCATGTTCTCTGTTAATAGCTGCTGCTACACCGGAGGCTGTGCTATAGTGGCTAACGGCAGGCACTGAATGGTACTGTCTAATTGCTGGCGCGGAACTGTCAGAGTGTCCACAGCGCATTATGCTTTGAGTCTGTCGGCTGAAAAATATGAATGTACAAGGCGGAAGCGAAGTAGTCTGTAGTTAACAGTGTTCAAATGGCTCTGAACACAACGGGACTTAACATCTGAGGTCATCAGTCCCCTAGAACTTAGAACTACTTAAACCTAACTAACCTAAGGACATCACACACATCCGTGCCCGAGGCAGGATTCGAACCTGGGACCGTAGCAGTCGCGCGGTTCCGGACTGAAGCGCCTAGAACCGCTTGGCCACCGCGGCCGGCAGTTAACAGTGTTCCCTAATGGCTGTCCACATTATCAGTTGGTGGACACCATGTGCCTAATACAGTGGCACAGAAGGAGGAAGGGGTCAATTTTTATGAGCGTGATCTGGAGGCTGGTGCAGGGAGCTGAGAGACGCCAAGCGAGTGGGTCTTCCTGTGTGGAGGCAGCCTGTCACAATATTTGTTATTTGCCTCGTTCGTGGTACACAATGATATGTTTCTCACCATGCTAGAACTTCCCAACAGGCTGATAAACGCAGGGTATCGACTGTAATTTCGTTCTTGTATTGTAGAAGTGACTCAGGTGGGCTGGTATTATAGTTTTAGGAAAGAGGAGAGTGGTTTGGGTGAGGCATGCAAGACTGTATCGAGAAATAGAGAGAGTTCTGACAACGATATAAAATCGGACTATTGTTACAAGATGCTATCGGGACTAAAGTGTGAAGAAGCAATGAGTAGATGCTGGACGTATAGAGATCATACCTTGTACTTGGATATAAAATTCCCACACATAGAAAATTTGGAAAAGCATGACGAGGACACCAAAATAATTCACAAGTTCTGGCAGTAGTAACAATTAACAAAAATTTTCTCATCGTAATAGAGATGCAATCTTCTAATAGAAAATGACAAATTCAAAATTTGTAGGAACCACAATAGAATAACTGACAAAACAATCAACGAAGCTGGTCAAGTCATTTCCGTTACAAACATTGCTGTAGCTAACACCTGTAATTTGCAAACCACTTTCTGTGGGATGATGACTAAATACATGGACCTGGCCTCATGAGGTTAAACCTGTGTGGCAATAAACATATGTGTACCTCGTCCCAGAGGTAACATCGGATACTAGCATCATTTCAAAGCAAATTAGAAAGACAGTACTGGATTTAAGAAGACATCCGCCACCCTGTTGTAATCGGCAGAAGGAGAAGAGTTCGGAGAACATAGTCAACATATTAATGACTTGTTGAAACCATGTGGATGTTCAGGTTTTGTCAACCAAATGATGATTACAAAGTGTCTGTTATACTGTTTTATTTTTTGTCGGTGCCAGGAGCAATCACTAGGAAGGCCTGTACCACAGTTTGGCTGGAGTCAAAACTGAGAGCAACGAAATCTACGCTCGGAGCCTGCCGAGACAACTACGGAATCTGTCAAAATATTGTGGATAGCATGTGATGACATTGACTCGTTCACAAACCTAGAAACTTCAGAACTCTGTCTAGAACACCACGTAAAGAAATAGTATGTTTATTATTATTTATCGTATGCATATACATACACAATTCACAGCAATATTTACACAATGAAGTACAAAAGGAATATTGAAGATCACTGGTCTCAATTGACCTTACGGAGTGATGTCAAAGGAGTCAATCCATTTTGTTGTTGTTGGGAGGCACTGACGATATGCTTCCAGTCTCCACTGAGGCATCTACTGGGAAATTCCTCTGCTATGTGCTCAATGGCCTGCTCTGAAGCTCCACAGTCACACAATGGGGAGTCCGAGAGTCCCTATTAGTACATGAAGGACTTTGTTCTTTCGTGTCCGCATCGGATTCTGTTCAGGTGACACCAGTTTGTCCTAGGCAATTGAAAGCCTAAAATGTGTGTGGGGTCTTCGAAGCCATGACGACGTAAGCTGGTGTTGTTTTTCGATGTCTCCTTTCACACACCTTCAGTCTTCAGTGGTTGTATCTCACGAGCTGCTTAGGACGGTTTCCTTGGCTGGAGACACATGCTGGGGAGATTGAGCACAATTTCCTGGAAAGACAGCCTTTATGACACCTCAAAGCTATTAATCTTTTCCCCATTCAAGGGTCACTGCTTTTTGTCATCTCAAATGTCGTGGAGGAGTGTAACTGAGAGCAAACAGCCAAGGCAGACGAGTTGATCTCAAGACGCACATTATGACTCTCATGGCATCGTTCAAATGAACATCTATCTTACTGTCATGCCCGTTCTTGTACTATAATGGTACGCAACATTCAATCACAGATTATACGAGAGGCAATACCGCTGTATGGAGAATGTCCGTTTGAGCCCGCCAAAAAATTTGGTAATAAATAATAACGGAGAATATCAAGCGGATTTAAGGAAAGGAATATCCTGCTCAGAACAAACTCTAAATCTCAAAAACCTCAGAGGCCACCAAAAATCAAGATCAAAATCACATGCTTCTACTTTCACTGACTTCCAAAAAGAATACTATCAGGAATCCTTTTTCTCTGTACTAAAGGAACTGACCATTGACTACAAACAACAAATCTACTCAGAGAAACACTTACTAATACATACTCCAAAATTAAATTCGTGGGAGAACTCTCGGGTCCTTTTGATAAAGAAACTTGTTTGCGGCAAGCAGACGGACTTTCCTCACTGATATTTAACTGCGTCCTAGAAAGAGTAGTGAGGACACGAAACAGCGGCATCAAAGTTGTGTCTAGCTTTTTTAGATGATGGGGCTGTGCTAGTCGGGACCTGGAAAGAAACGAAAGAACAGACCCTCAATGTACAAAAACAAGCAGAAAAAGTAGATCCCAAAGTCGACTTCGAAAAGACCAAAATAATGACGAACATAAAAAACACTGAAATATTTTGAAGTGTGAGAGACAAAAATATAAATCTCAAAAGAATTAAAAAATCTTGGAGAATGCATCAGTTGGAATGCCCTCAAGTAAAAGGCAATGGATTCTTGAAGAAATAAAGTAGAATCGGCATTCCAACTTATCAAAAACATGTATGACAAAAAGTATCTCGTGGAGTGCAAAAATAAGAGACTCTAACATGGTAATAAAACCAGAATACTACATGCAACCGAAACATTGTTCGTCATCCACCATGGCCCATCTGAAAAGCTGAAGCTTAAAGAAAGGAAGATAATAAGAAAAATCCTAGGCCCTAAATTTCATAATAACGAACTAATCCATATGAGATATGAAACCCTTTACCAACTATTTGAAAACTCTCAGACTCAATGAAGAAAAGAAGAACATTTTTATGGACACATCCGCAGAATTAAACCAAATTGATTAACTAAAAAAAGTTGACTGCTCCAGTAAAAAAATTTAAAAAATCAATTTGGTTTAACAAAACGGAAAAGGACTTCAAAGAACTCCGTATCATAGAAAATATGCTCACATATAAAACTAAAGAAAAAGAACCAAAGACATGAAACAGAGGCTCCAAATCAAAATCAAAACCGAAAGAACAATGTAAATATCTGAAGAAGAGAGGAATGAAAGATCACAAAGAATTAAAAATACTCTGCTTAGATAAACGTTAAACGGTAATTGACCTAAACGGGTGTAATGAAAGAAAAATAAATAATGATGTCACATTCATTTATACTAGAAACACAACGCAAACTCGTGGATACAAAAACATCCAGAATAAAGTTTCTGTTACTTGAAGACATAAGGCGTAGTTAACGATGTTACTTTTTGAAATAACAGCAAGTTCTGTTTTAAATGTAAGTTGAAACATGCTGTGAAATGTAATCAGTGAGCCGAAGACATGCATTCAGTTACACATTTTGAACGGGGTTCACGGAAAGTGAATATTTTATGGACTGTATAACATAAGAAACTGAATCACCCACTTGCTCTTCGGTCCGTGTGGTGAAGTGGCAGACGTGATGAGTGATGTTCTGACAGTTTCCGCAACAGAATGTTCATTTAATATTGAATTATCTCATTTTGAGAAGACAGAAGGAGCGATCTGTTTCACTTGTTAAAAACTTTCTAAGGCCAAGATTAAATAAATACTTCTTTATTTGAAACAACCGATTTCGGAAGACTTTGCTGTCATCTTCAGGTCTTAAACATCTTTTTGTTATGAAACGGGACGTGAGAGCCGACTTACAATGAACACATTTCATTGCAAAAAGGTTTTTTGAGACCTGAGGATGACAGAAACGTCTGACAAAACCGGTTGTTTTAAATAAAAAAATATTTATGCGATCGTGGCCTTAGAAATTTTTTAGCATTCAGTCGATAGATGTTGTAAACTTTTTCTGCTAAAATCCGATGTGACACAATATTGTAAGCTACTAAAAGGTCTGTGAAGGCGGCTCTCGTCTTATGGTTTCTTTCATACTGATCCTCTAACTGTTGGATCAGACTGATTATTTGATACGTGCATTTCTTTCTTGCCCTAAAGCTTGCTTGTTCAGGAATAAGGAATGGGTCGATATTTTCAACCACTCTTTGCAAGACAGTCCTTTCGAACACCATGTACAGGGCGTCTAGAAACATCTGCCAGAAGCTTCAGGGAATTATTCTTGACATCAAAAATTACAACAAATTTATATGAATGGGAGCTGAATAGACCAAGGATTTTGAATTTCCACAAAGTAAAAAATCTATTGGATTCAAATCTAGCGATCGGGCAGGCCGTGCACTGGATACCCCCTGGATACCCCCACTGGATACCCCCTTGACTGTCGAGATACTGGCGAAGTATCCGCGTAATGGAAGGTAGATCACCATCGTGCATAATCACACTGTTGGATAACGTCTAGAAGTGCGTCATCAATTGAATGAAGTAACTCATGTCTGAGAAACTGTAGACACGTTTGTCCAGTAATATACTGAAAGAGGCAGAAGCCAATGAGATGAGCTTGAATGATTCCACCCCGCACGTTGAGGCTGAACTTCTGTTGATGTATGTCATGTTGCAGTTCACGAGGGTTTTCATAAGAACAAATGCGATTGCTATGATAAATGAAGATCCTATCAGAGAAAAAACCAGCCTCATCTGTAAATAACGTACAGGATCAGAAACATACCACAATGCCCTTATATGCATCGACAGAAAGCTATTCTTGGCTGAAAGTCTGCGTCATTTGATCCTTGTAATTCGTTAATGGTGATACGGGTACAGGAGATTTTCACGCACAATGTTCCAGGTCATCGTGTGATTAACGCCTTCCATTCTCGCAGTTTTCCTTGTATTTGTTGATGGAGTTTCATCCACAGTACACACAACCCCTGCTTCAAACTCATGCATTGGTATATGCCGTGATCTCCTATCATCTGCCACTCTCTCCTCAAATGAGCCCGTCTCTCATTAGTGTTTTTGGAGTCGTGCAGACGTTCTTGCTCAAGATAACTGCCTATCGGGATAACGTTCAGCGTAACCTTGACGTGCTGCGCCCCGGTTTCCATGCAGTGTCTACCCGTCGTCTTTTCAGACACTGAATGTATCGTAGTAATTTGTTGCGAGGGAAGCTACTCTAAAACAGAACAAACGGCAATCAGACAAAGCAAAACGAATGCCATGACCAACCTTATACAAGAAAGTGAGTAAAAACGCACATTTGAGGGTAATTATACAACCAAGAGTCACTATAGGAAATTCCTTTAATTTTCATATGAACTTCTTTTAATTAATTCGACGTCAAGTTTTCGACACATTTGTAATACTTCTGTGAAGATGTCATAAGAAGAAAATCTGCTGATATCTTTTTGGATTGTTTTCTACGTCGGGTTTTAATAGGGCTATAACCTTAGTTCTCATATTGTTGCCATCGAATCAAAATGTTTAATTTGTTCGATTCGCAAGTCATTGAAGTCAGTGGTTCCACCCATTATAAATAAGTTTCCAAGAAGAAAGTCGATAGTGATGGGCTGCGTTCCAGCGGCGTCTTTACAAAACAATTCAGCACATGTCTGTAACAATATTTATCTCAGTATTAAAATGGGTGTATGTTATGCGGAGACAAGACCAAGGTGACGACCTAATAAAAGGTCAGTGCAAGCCGCTAGAAAACAAGCAGGACTAATATGAGCGTGTACAACTGTACACATTAATCCATGGTTAGGTCCAACGCAAACCTCTCTTTATTCATTTCAGATGATAAACTGATGATGATGATGATGCTGCACCCCATATCCAAAAAAATGACGCTGCCTGACAAAACTGGATGCGCCCAGAAGGGGAGGAGGAAACGAAATGAAACTTCAGAAGTTGAGGCAGTATATGATGTTATTCCAGTGACACAAAATCGACTCAGATTTTCAAAGAATTTGGCAGTATGAACCCACATATCAGTATGACGTGGCACCCCCTCTGATCGGGATCCATGCAATGATTCGGTGAAGAAGGGTGTCAGAAAATCGTTGTATGCACTTCGGAGGCAATTTGGCCTACAGATATTGTAACTGATCGTTAATATCCTGGATATTGACACTGGGACGGAGTTGACGTCCGCTGTAGTCCCACACAAGTTCTGTAGAGAACAGATCTGGGGCCATGGGAGTAGCTCATCATCACACGCAAACGGTTCATAGAGACATGTGACATGTGTGGGCGAGCATAGTCCTGTTGAAGGATGACGTCACGATGCTGCCGCAAGAGAGGTGACACTAAGGACGCAGGATGTTCGTGATGTATTGTTTTGCCCTGAGAGTACAATCGATTGCCAACTGCCATGAACTGATGTCATAACTCATTGATTCCCACACTATGACGGAAGGTGCAACGCTGCTGTGGCTCTCCAAAACATTAGGAGAATGGTACTTCTCTCCATACTCACCGACGATGGTCATCCGAGGTAGAGCAGAACGGCGAGTCATCGTTGAACACAAGGCGACGCTATTCGTCACGAGGCAATAATTTCCTGGTCACAGCTGAGGCGTGCTGCGGCTCGCGTTGGTGCCGTGTGTAGGTTTCTGCCATACGGTATCGTTTAGTTTGCATGGTTGCGTTGTTTGTCTTCTTCTCGTGCTCACTGGCGCCACTCGGTTTCTTAAGCGTTGCCTGTCCGCTAGTGGCAGCAGCGACGCTTATCGATATGTAGTCCTGCTGCCCTATCTTTGGGGCGACCTCGTGCTTCTTCCGTGTGGTGTGAGTGGGGAGTTCGGTTGGGGACGCAGGAGCAGCGAGGTCCACGCAGAGCGACAACACGCCGGGACTGCTGGCGACGTGTATGGACTGCCGGATCGAAGGGCAGTGGTCACGAGGGTGTACAACCTCGTCGAAACAGAATCCTGTATGTTTAAGTTGAGTGCATTGCAATTCGCGTAGAGAAACCTCCACCATTGTGAAATCTCGCGATTCTCAAATGACTTGGGTTAGTGTTGCTGCTCGTAGTGTCGTCGAGGCGAAAAGCAGCTATTTTCAGCTTCTTACATTGTTAAGTTCAACCAGCGGTATTTTTTCTGTCTTGTGGCCGCTAACGCCCCAGTTACCTGCCCTGGGGGTTACTGCATGTAACGTCAGTGTACATTTCCTCGCCTTGCCGCCGCTGTCCGGTGAGGCGTGTAAGTTTGACAGCTTCTTGATTGTAGGTTGGGTGGTGTTCTTCTACCTTAGTGGGTGTCATTTCTTCTTGTTCCTGACGCTCAAAGTACAGTATTCTGCGGGCGGAGGCCAGACCGCCGGCTCCGACTTTGGCGTAATTTTACATCTTGCACTTGTTTTGTTGGATCTCCGGTAGGCTTACAAAAATTATCATTAGTCGCTCGTTAGACTGCCACTAGTCCGGGTTACTATCTTGTGATCTGAATGCAACTCTTGGCTGCCTTTCTCCTCGCTCGCGATAGTGTTTTTGGCGTGACCTACTCGGCGATTCCTTGAGCACCGTCTGTCACTGGCCCTTGTGTTTTATTTTATTATTGTATTATTAAGTTACCATCATTTGTCTCACCTGCTTGGTGATCTGTTGTTTGTTTTTTTAATTAACTTTTACTATGCCATTCGCCGTTTGACAGTACATTTTTTTAAATTTTAAATAATTGCCAATTTTCGTGTTAAAGGCCTTCAGCCATGATAGTGGTTACTTGCCTTAAAATTCTGATTCCGACCTCATTGGCTTGTTTTCAAAAATTATTTATTAAAATAAATGAGTGGAATTGCAAAGCAAACCAATAGTAATTGATTTGGGCCCCGTCCACAATCGTAACCCAATCCTGCATTCCTTAATTACCAGGTTTCAACAGTAGCACTCCAAATGCAGCCGGTTTTGTTGTGGTGTTACCGGCAGCCTACATAGAGGCGGTAATTCCCCAGTCCGGCTGCTGCTAGTCCCAGACCAACGGTGTGGAATGACACAGAACGTTGCAGAGAGACAATTACTTGTTCTCGGATGGCAGGCGCAGATGTGCCTCGTGCACAACACGACGATGCTCTCTTGTGGTCAGAATTGGTCGACCGGAACCTTGGTGATGAATATGCCTGCTCTCACGTTCCCATCCAGTCAAACATCGGGCCACTGTCACAACGGAATGCCCTAAATATATGGATATTGCACGATTCGACCAGCCGAACTTATGGAGGTCCTCTTTCAAATTCTCTACGCGCCATCTCCGTATCTTCCACAAAGAATCACTCAGCAAATGATACTGTTCACACACCTTATATACTCCACGAGGCTTGGTAACAAAACTGAACACAAGTAGTACTAATGCACTCTGTCACTAAGAATTGCACCTCTTATCATTTACATACCCACCGAGGGTGTGTACATGTACAAAGTTATGTAGATAAGTAACTTTGTCTTCTAGGTGTTTTACTTTTTTCGGCCAGGAAGTGTATTTTAATTTCCCACTACAACGTCTAAAACAAATAAGAATATCAAGCTGAGTTTCATAGTTTGAGGTCCCTTGTAGTTGCCTGGGTAAGTAAGTTCAAAGGCTGGAGGAAAGCAGCGGCATAATCACCTCTAATTGTACCATGACTGGTAAAGCACTGTAGCGTTCTACCCAGCCTTTGTGTTGAGGACAGACTTGCATACGAGTTGAAGGAAGACAACACGGAATGAGACAGTATATGACAGAGGTTTTGGGTTGGGGTCTAATTCAAAAGACAAGGCGAAGAACTGATAGATACACTCCTGGAAATTGAAATAAGAACACCGTGAATTCATTGTCCCAGGAAGGGGAAACTTTATTGACACATTCCTGGGGTCAGATACATCACATGATCACACTGACAGAACCACAGGCACATAGACACAGGCAACAGAGCATGCACAATGTCGGCACTAGTACAGTGTATATCCACCTTTCGCAGCAATGCAGGCTGCTATTCTCCCATGGAGACGATCGTAGAGATGCTGGATGTAGTCCTGTGGAACGGCTTGCCATGCCATTTCCACCTGGCGCCTCAGTTGGACCAGCGTTCGTGCTGGACGTGCAGACCGCGTGAGACGACGCTTCATCCAGTCCCAAACATGCTCAATGGGGGACAGATCCGGAGATCTTGCTGGCCAGGGTAGTTGACTTACACCTTCTAGAGCACGTTGGGTGGCACGGGATACATGCGGACGTGCATTGTCCTGTTGGAACAGCAAGTTCCCTTGCCGGTCTAGGAATGGTAGAACGATGGGTTCGATGACGGTTTGGATGTACCGTGCACTATTCAGTGTCCCCTCGACGATCACCAGTGGTGTACGGCCAGTGTAGGAGATCGCTCCCCACACCATGATGCCGGGTGTTGGCCCTGTGTGCCTCGGTCGTATGCAGTCCTGATTGTGGCGCTCACCTGCACGGCGCCAAACACGCATACGACCATCATTGGCACCAAGGCAGAAGCGACTCTCATCGCTGAAGACGACACGTCTCCATTCGTCCCTCCATTCACGCCTGTCGCGACACCACTGGAGGCGGGCTGCACGATGTTGGGGCGTGAGCGGAAGACGGCCTAACGGTGTGCGGGACCGTAGCCCAGCTTCATGGAGACGGTTGCGAATGGTCCTCGCCGATACCCCAGGAGCAACAGTGTCCCTAATTTGCTGGGAAGTGGCGGTGCGGTACCCTACGGCACTGCGTAGGATCCTACGGTCTTGGCGTGCATCCGTGCGTCGCTGCGGTCCGGTCCCAGGTCGACGGGCACGTGCACCTTCCGCCGACCACTGGCGACAACATCGATGTACTGTGGAGACCTCACGCCCCACGTGTTGAGCAATTCGGCGGTACGTCCACCCGGCCTCCCGCATGCCCACTATACGCCCTCGCTCAAAGTCCGTCAACTGCACATACGGTTCACGTCCACGCTGTCGCGGCATGCTACCAGTGTTAAAGACTGCGATGGAGCTCCGTATGCCACGGCAAACTGGCTGACACTGACGGCGGCGGTGCACAAATGCTGCGCAGCTAGCGCCATTCGACGGCCAACACCGCGGTTCCTGGTGTGTCCGCTGTGCCGTGCGTGTGATCATTGCTTGTACAGCCCTCTCGCAGTGTCCGGAGCAAGTATGGTGGGTCTGACACACCGGTGTCAATGTGTTCTTTTTTCCATTTCCAGGAGTGTATATGAGGGAGAACTCTCCTGCATCTGAATTGGTAGTAGAAACGAGAGGTTATCATAGGTGCCTCTGTTGCAATGGTAGGTCAAAAAGCATCTGCAGAACGCTTTTTTAATTTGTTACAACAGTAAAATTTTTACAATGGTATCATTTTTCAACATGGTCAGCCTGTCTTTCAGTGCACTTGGTCGAATATTGCACACGGTTTCCATCACCCTAAAAAAGAAAAAGAAAAAATCAGACTGAGCAGCGAGTCACGTACGCACCGCCTCCTTCACCTCTTCATCGGAAACGAATCGAAGGCCTCTTAAATCATCTTTGTATGGACCAAACAAATAGAATTCCGACATTACATGGTCAGGAGTGATTGCAGAACTCTCGAACACCTCAAAAGGCAAATCTTGAAGAATCTGAACGGTCAGTATATGTACGCGCGCTGTCATGCAAGAAAAGACCGCTATTTGACAATACTGAAAGCTGGCCACCGCAGTATGTTTCGTATGCCAAGCACACGCACGCCACGTGTCAGTCATTTGTCAGCTCACACATGAACCGTCACTATCAGATTTTGTCTGCGGGAGCAGTATTTCTTTGCAAGTAGCAACAGACAGGTGTGTCTTGTGGAGACCCGAAAGCTTTGACCGGTGTCAGCCAATGGCAGCACTAGCCGCGTATTTTTCGGCTGGACGCCTCGTACAGTTATAAGCTCAAAGCGCTCTCTTCTTGGGCAGCACGTAGAGCAGAAGCGATTTAGACATTGCTTTATATATTTTAAAATGGCGTATTAGACCAGCCACTTTCAGCCTTATGGTGAGATGGCAACATGTTGCAAACATTCGGATTGTTTTCAAGTGATCTGAAATCGAGTGTGTTTGGGTTACTCAAAATAGTGTCCTTTTCGTGTCACTTTTTGCATTCAGATTTGCCATGGTAAATGTTATGCCATTGTTATAGCTTCTGATATCATCAGAACACTTAGTGATCCATATCCATTTCTGAGTTAAACTGAAGAGGCTTACAAAATATTCTCTCCCTCACAATGTTATTTTTCAGAAAACTGCTAATTTCGTTTTGTGTCTTCTTGTGTCATGACGTTCAGAGGGGATGTTAAACAACTTAATGCAACGTTTGTGATTATCCATGACCATTAACAGTGTAGACCTTGCTTACTCTAACATTGTACTAGGTTTATTATACTTTTGGTCTTTGTAAATTTATTATTGTACACTTTTTCCTTTGTCAACAAATTCCACAACGATCACCTTACTCCCTGTATGAATACTTAAGATCTACTTCATACAAAAGTATTCTAGTCACTTATATTGCAATTTGTTCAAGTGCTATGATACATACGTGAGTACTGCTTGCAATAATCCTATGTAAGCACTTTCAGAAATTCAGGTAAGGTGATAAAAAATAGGCCCTCTCCTCGGTCGCCGCCATACTCGCCAATGACGGTCACTGAGAGTAGTGTACAACTGCGATTCATCGGCGACCACAATGTGCGCCGTCATTCATCGGCAGTATGTGCTTCCCCATCATGGCACCACTCCAAGCGCAGCTGTTACTTTCGTCTTAATGGCGGCCTACGCATGCGAAGGCAATTCCCTAGCCCAGGGCCGGTCTCGAAGTGCCCAATTTCACGCGTGCAGCGTGTGCGGGCCCTAGGCGGCTAAGGCCAGGCCTGTCACTCGGCTTTGTTCGGTCCTCCTCGGAAGTACCCGGAACAGCGCGAGATTTCATTTAGCATTGCGGTGCGGAACTTATCGGTCGGCGTAACTCTCTGAGTTCGGGAGAATCGTTGTACCAGCGCTGTTTATACTTCCCTATTTGTTCGTTTAATAAGTCACAGCTGCAAAATACTAACGCGAATTCTTTACAGACGAATAGAAAAACTGGTAGAAGCCGACCTCGGGGGAGATCAGTTTGGATTCCGTAGAAATGTTGGAACACGTGAGGCAATACTGACCTTACGACTTATCTTTGATGGAAGATTAAGGAAAGGCAAACCTACGTTTCTAGCATTTGTAGACTTAGAGAAAGCTTTTGACAATGTTGACTGGAATACTCTCCTTCAAATTGTAAAGGTGGCAGTGGTAAAATACAGGGAGCGAAAGGCTATTTACAATTTGTACAGAAACCAGATGGCAGTTATAAGAGTCGAGGGACATGAAAGGGAAGCAGTGGTTGGGAAGGGAGTGAGACAGGGTTGTAGCCTGGAGTAGGTATTAAAATCCAGGGAGAAGAAATAAAAACTCTGAGGTTCGCCGATGACATTGTAATTCTATCAGAGACAGCAAAGGACTTGAAAGAGCAGTTGAACGGAATGGACAGTGTCTTGAAAGTAGGATATAAGATGAACACCAACAAAAGAAAAACGAGGATAATGGAATGTAGTCGAATTAAGTCGGGTGATGCTGAGGGAATTAGATTAGGAAATGAGACACTTAAAGTAGTAAAGGAGTTTTGCCATTTGGGGAGCAAAATAACTGATGATGATCGAAGTAGAGAGGATACAAAATGTAGACTGGCACTGGCAAGGAAAGCATTTCTGAAGAAGAGAAATTTGTTAACATCAAGTGTAGATTTAAGTGTCAGGAAGTCATTTCTGAAAGTATTTGTATGGAGTGTAACCATCTATGGAAGTGAAACGTGGACGATAAATAGTTAGGACAAGAAGAGAATAGAAGCTTTCGAAATGTGGTGCCACAGAGGAATGCTGAAGGTTAGATGGGTAGATCACATAACTAATGAGGAGGTATTGAATAGAATTGGGGAGGAGTTTGTGGCACAACTTGACTAGAAGAAGGGATCGGTTGGTAGGACATGTTCTGAGGCATCAAGGGATCACAAATTTAGCATTGGAGGGAGCGTGGAGGGTAAAAATCGTAGAGGGAGACCAAGAGATGAATACACTAAGCAGATTCAGAAGGATGTAGGTTGCAGTAAGTACTGGGAGATGAAGAAGCTTGCACAGGATAGAGTAGCATGGAGAGCTGCATCAAACCAGTCTCAGGACTGAAGACCCCAATGACAACATTTGTTCGTGGCACGAAGGGCGTTCACGGCTCAAGTGGCTGTTTGCACAAAAAGGAGCAGTCTAGCGACATATCGCCACAGTCCTTTAAAATGGAATGACAGAAGAGAGGGAGAAGAATTCTCAGTTCGCATAAACGATGGGTACTGTTTATTTGCTATGAAACGACGTTATAGTACTATGCAGAAAGAATTTAGATGACAGTGAAAGAGCAAAAAATTATAACGATCGACGGACAAGATTTATTGTTCTGTACACCAAGAAGCACTCTGTGCTGAATTTGGAGGCAAACAGCACTTAGAAAAATTGGTGCTACGAATAGCAAAATTTCTGAAGTCGCAACCATTATTCAATTTTCAGCTACGACAGTTTTCAATAGAAATGAACGAAGAGTATAGAGACTTCATACACTGATCAGTCACAACATTATGATCACCGACCTACTATCGATATAAACCCGTACAGGCGACAGCACAACACCGACTCAAAGGAAAGTCTCGGCGCTTGTTCGTGACGTCACGTCAGCTAGGCACGGCGAACGCCAGATCTGTTGCAGGCATACTCATAATGGTGTCTCCGTCTCTGACACAGGAAAATGTGAAACTATTGGCGGTAGTTGACCAACACGAATTGTTCTGAAAGATTTCTGCAATCAATTAATTGTGCAATTCATTACACTTCTCAACAAATAGTGTACTCCTGAACTTAAATTTCCACCTGTTACAAGGATTGGCATACAAAAATAACTTCGCGGTCCAGCAGCAACAGAATTCGTGGTTCTTTACATTATTTGTAAATCTGAGGAAGTTACGTTTGTACTGCGTTGCTTTTACAAGAAACTGTGAACATATTGGTGCTCTTCTTTAGGTATATTGGTTGACTATGGGATGAGAAGCACTGAATGTTAATGAAATATCTTGCGATTGAACACTTTGGGGAAGGGGGTGGGGGACAGAAGAAGAGGCAAAAGAAAGATACTTCTTTTATCAAATAAATTTTTTTTATCTTATAAAGTTTCTCCTTTCAGTTGCCAGAGGGGAATATTTATCTTTTCTAATGTGCATGTTTAAAAAAGTTTAAGCTCAGCAGTATTTTCGATTTATGCAGCTATTTTGTTTCCGGTTTAGAATTCCTTTCGTTGAAAACGACTGTAATCTAATGACTGGCAACAGTTGGACATTTACACATGTAAATTAGTTCACATTTCCAGTGACGATGTCAAACGAAAATAAATAAATAAATAAAAAAAACGAGTTAATTGTTAGAGGGTTGGGGTAAGTTCCGATAGCAAAATGGATCAAGTAAACATAGTTACTTGAATGTAACATTTCCGAAGCTTGCAATGGGGCAAAGCATCTTCTCATATTGATCTACGTTTGTTTCGACAGGATTCAGTAATACAGAACTATGATCTTCATTTGTAGCTTTACGATAGTAAGAAAATCTTTCATCTAAATAAAACTGCAGAATCCAAAACAATACCAAACATTTTGTCCAAAAATAAGAGATTTATAGTGATAAGCACGCCCAGGCGTATCTGCCTGCAACAGACGTGGCGTTCGCCGTGCCTAGCTGACGTGGCGCCATGAACAAGCGCCGAGGCCTTCCTTTGAGTCGGTGATGGACAGCAGCGTCACCTAGCGAGGAATGACTGCTGGTCAAACGCACGGTGCATGTAGTATCAGTGGGCGTGTTGTCCACGTACAGAATGGGGAAGGCGCGTAATCTATGTGAGTTTGACCAAGGGCAGATAGTGATGGCATGATCATTTCGGAAATTGCACGACTTGTTGTGTGTTCAAGGAGTGCTATGGTGAGTGTATTCAATTGGCGAAGCCAAGATGAAACCACGTCCAGGCGTCGTGAGGCTGAGCAGCACCCCTCATAACAGAAGTCGGACAGCGTAGACTGGGCAGACTGGTAAAACAGGACAGCCGACGAACTGTGGCAGAACTAACATCAGACTTTAATGCTGGACACACGGTGCGCTTAACATTCCTAACGGTAGGCCCCTGCAGCCGACAACCCATGCGTGTGTAAATGTTAACACCAAGACATCGGCAACTACGACTGAAATGGGCACGTGACCATCGGTACTGGACATTGGCGCAGTGGCAGAGCGTTGCGTGGTCTGATGAAACCCGATACCTTCTTCATCACGCCGATGGGAGAGCACAAATCCGTCCGTTTCCAGGGGAACAGCTCCTTGTCACCTGCATTGGGTGACGGAGACAAGCTGGCGGTGGTTCCATTATGCTCTGGGGAACATTCACGTGGGCATCCATGGGTCCTGTGGAGCTTGTGCAAGACACCATGACGGCCAAGAAGTATCGTCCGCTGGTTGCAGACCACGTACACTCCTTCATGCCGACAGCAGTGCCATTTTTCAACAAGATAATGCGCCATGTTACAAGGCCAAGAGTGCGATGGAGTGGTTGGAGGAACACAGTGGAGAGTTCCAATTGATGTGCTGGCTCCCCAACTCGCCGAATCTGAATCCAATCGAACTCAAATGGCTCTGAACACTATGCGACTTAACATCTGAGGTCGTCAGTCCCCTAGAACTTAGAACTACCTTAACCTAACTAACCTAAGAACTCCACATACATCCATTCCCGAGGCAGGATTCGAGCCTGTGACCGTAGCGGCCGAGCGGTTCCAGACTGAAGCGCCTAGAACCGCGCGGCCACTGAGGCCGGCCCAATCGAACTCATCTGGGATGTGATTGAACATGACATTAGAGCTCATCGCCCCCTCCCCCCGGTATTTATGGGGATTAGATGAGTTGTATATGCAAATGTGGTGCCGACTCTCTCTAGCGACCTACCGAGGCCTCCTTGCTTCCATGCGACGATGAGTCATCACTGTTATGCGTGACAAAGGTGGACGTACCCGCTGTTAGGTAGGTGGTCAATCATGTTCTGGCTGATCAGTGTACGCGGCCTGCCTTATGAAGCGTCACTTCAACTTGGTCAGCATGTGCAGAGTTCTTCCAGACTGGTGCAGCGTATTCCGCATCAGAGAAACCCAAAGCATGTGCAGATGATGCTGGGCTGCACTCTCCATGTGGTTCAAAAATGGCTCTGAGCACTATGCGACTTAACTTCTGAGGTCATCAGTCGCCTAGAACTTAAAACTAATTAAACCTAACTAAAGACACCACACACATCCATGCCCAAAGCAGGATTCGAACCTACGACCGTAGCGGTAGCCCGGTTCCAGACTGTAGCGCCTAGAACCGGACGGCCACTCCCGCCGGCCTCCATGTGGCGTTCGTCAACTTGAGGATAAGGTTGCTCCTCGTGGTTATCTTCTGCTTGGTGTCTATAGATCATTTTTTGTCGGTTAAGGCACGGTCCAACTTCAACTGTGGGTATTGGGAGTGGGCACAGTGATTTAGGTTGCGACCTTTCTAGGTGATGTTCAGCTTTCTTCTTGCCTCCTTACTGCGTGGGATTACACACACTTGACTTTTATCTGGGTTTGATTTCAAGTGCTTTTCGACAAAGCATGTAGCGATTTCTTCGATAGTAGATGTTAGCTTGGATCATACTTCTTCTGGACACTACAGTGGCTCTTAGGTAAGGGACAGCAAGCCACTTTCACAACAAATCGTCTGTTACTTTTGTGGGGTGTCTGGGACCGTTTAAAACCTCCTCGTATTTATTAACAGGTCCTAAAGCAGCGGATGTTTTCAATTAAAGGAGCATCAAGGTCGGAACGGACGGCGTTTCGGAGCGGTAAGCACATGGGGGAAGGGGGGAGGGGGTCGATGCCCCTGTGGCAGCGGTGGACGTGAATGATGGGCGCCCGAGACCCCAGCGCTTAACACGATTACGGCGCAACCCTGGCCGCCGCCAACCTAATGACGCTACCCCACTCCAGCACACCACCCCTCCCAAGCTGCTGTCACATAACGCCAGCCACTGGCTACAGTGCTGCTCGGACGCTGCTAAGCCGTCGGTACTCTGTCCTCCACATCGCGTATCAAACGATTCCAATGACGGAAGCGTAGACGCATCTCGACAACTCCTCAACGACATTTATTAATGCTTCCAGTGGTCGATGTAATTTAAAATCTGATCTCTATGAAGGTCCCAGTTGTAAGAACTGGCTGAATTTACGATCTTAATGTGTGTGTATGTGTGTGTGTGTGTGTGTGTGTGTGTGTGTGTATGTGTGTTAGGCGTGAGCGCGTGAGAGAGAGAGAGAGAGAGAGGGGGGGGGGGGGGGAGAGAGAGAGAGAGAGAATGCGTGATATTAAAATATCACGGTTTTTATCTAAATTCGGAGCCCAAATAGAGACTAAGTTGAAGGTAATACGGTTTTTATCAAAACTAGAAGTCCAAATAGAGACTACATCTACATCTACATGGTTACTCTGCAATTCACACTTAAGTGCTTGGCAGGGCGTTCATCGAACCATTTTCAACTACTTCTTTACCATTCACCGGCCGCGGTGGCCGAGCGGTTCTAGGCGCTTCGGTCCGAAACCGCCCCACTGCTACGATCGCAGGTTCGAATCCTGCCTCGGGCATGGATGTGTGTGATGTCCTTAGGTTAGTTACGTTTAAGTAGTTCTAAGTTCTAGGGACTGATGACCTCAGATGTTAAGTCCCATAGTGCTCAGAGCCATTTGAACCATTTTTTTCTCTACCATTCCACTCTCGATTGGCGCGTGGGAAAAAGGAACACCTAAGTCTTTACGTTCGAGCTCTGATTCCTCTTATTTTGTTATGACGATCATTTCTCCACGTAGGTGGGTGTCAACAAAATATTTTCGCATTCGGATGAGAAAGACGGTGATTGAAATTTCGTAAATACATCTCGCCGCAAAGAAAACCGCCTTTGTTTCAGTGACTGCCACCCCAACTCGACACTCTCACCCCTATTGCGCGATAACACGAAACGAGCTGCCCTTCTTTGCACTTTTTCGATGTCCTCCGTCCTGGTAAGGATCCCATACGGCTCAGCAATATTACAGCACAGGACGGACAAGTGTAATGTAGGCTGTCTCTTTAGTGGGTTTGTCGCATCTTCATAGCGTTCTGCCAACAAAGTGCAGTGTTTGTTTCTCCTTCCCCACAATATTCTCTATGTGCTCTTCCCAATTTAAGTTGCTCGTAATTGTAATTCCTAGGTATTTAGTCGGATTGACAGCCCTTAGATATGTGTGATTTATCGTATACCCAAAATTTATCGGTTTTCTTTTAGTACCTCGCACTTTTCATTGTTGAGTGCCAATTACCACTTTTTGCACCATACAGAAATTCTCTCTAGATCATATTGTAAGTGGTATTGATCGTCTGATGATTTTACTAGAAGGTAAATTACAGAGTCATCTGGAAACAATCTAAGGGGGCTGCTTAGATCATAACCTAGATCATTTATGTAAGTCAGGAACAGCAGAGGGCCTTGCGGAACGCCAAATACGACTTCTGTTCTACTCAATGATTCACCGTCTATCATTACGAACTGAGACCTCTCTGAGAAGAAATCACGAATCCAGTCACACAACTGAGACGATACTCCATACACACGCAATTTGATTAGTAGTCGCTTGTGAGGAAGGGTACCAAAAGCCTTCTGGAAATCTAGGAATATGGAATCGATCTGAGGTCTCTTGGCGATAGCACTCATTACTTCATGAGAATAAAGAGCTAGCTGTGTTTCACAAAAACGATATTTTCTGAATCCGTGTTGGTTATGTATCAATAAGTCATTTTGTTCAAGGTGATTGATAATGTTCGAGTATAGTATATGCTCCAAAATCCTACTGCAAATTGAGGCCAATGATATGGGTCTGTAATTCAATGGGTTACTCCTATTTCCTTTCTTGAATATTGGTGTGACCTGTGCCACTTTCCAGTCTTTAGGAACAGACCTTTCGTCAAGAGAGCGGTTGTGTGTGATTGCTAAGAAAGGCGCTATTGTGCCTGCATACTCTGAAAGGAACCTGATTGGTATTCCATCTGGGCCGGAAGACTTGTCTTTCTTAAATGATTTGAGTTGTCTCGCAACACCTAAGGTATCTACTTTTATATCACTCATGCTAACAGCTGTTCTGGTTTCGTATTCTGGAACTGATGTAACATAATTGAGTTCAGTGTGGATGCGGGCATATTTCCAGATGACCAGAAACATGGTGCTTAGACCATTGACGCACACACATTATCTGATCGAAAGTACCCGGCCATCACTATGTATACGGAACTGACCACAAGACGTCACGAGAGTGGACCCCCATTACAAAATGAAATGGTGGTGTATTATGTTGTCAGCAGAGAAGCAGTAACAGTAGAATCGGTCGGTGACTTAGAAAAATGTCAGACGTTGTATGTCAGCTGAGTAACAAACCAGTCCGGGACCTTTGAAACCTTCTTCAGCTCCCAAGTCGACTGTGGCTGGTGTGATTGCGAATTGGAAACTCGAAGGATCAACCACAGTTGAACCAACACCAGGAAGACATTTGCTGACGGAAAGCGACGGTCGAGCATTGCGGTAGGTCGTTGAAAAAATAGCAACAAATCAGCGAAAGGAATCACTCGTGCGTTCCAAAGTGCTACCTGCAGTCCAGTTAGCACAGCGACTGTGCGTAAGGAGCTAAAAAGAACGTGGCACACTGGTCGAGCAGGTTTTCATAAGCCACACGTTTCTGCAGTCAACCCTAAGCGAAGCCTGACGCAAATGGACAGAGAATGTTGTTGCGGTCTTCAATCCAAAGACTGGTTGATGCAGCTCTCCATGCTACTCTGTCTTGTGCAAGCCTCTTATCTCCGAGTAACTACCGCAACCTGCATACTTCTGAATTTGCTTAGTGTATTCAACGCTTGGTCTCCGTCTACGATTTTTACCACACCCCCTCCCCACACTTCCCTCCAATCGTAAGTTGGAGATCCCTTGATGTCTCAGACTGTGTCCTAACAAGTGAGCCCTTCTTTCGGTCAAATTATGCCGCTAATTTCTTGTCTCCCCCGTTCTGTTCAGTACCTCCTCATTAGTTAGGTGATCGACCCGTACAGCCTTGAGCATTCTTCTGTTATCATCACATTTCAGAAACTTCTATTCTCCTCTTGTCTAAACTGTTTATCGTCCTTGTTTCGCTTCCTTACATGGCTACACTCCATACAAATACCTTCAGAAAGGACATGCTGACACATAAATCTATACTCGATGTTAACAAATTTCTCTTCTTCAGAAAAGATTTTCTTGCCATTGCCAGTCTACATTTTATATCCTCCCTACTTCGACCATCATCAGTTATTTTGATTCCAAAATATCAAAACTCCTCTACTACTTTAAATATTTCGTTTCATAATCTAATTCCCTAAGCATCATCTGATTTAATTCGATTACATTCCATTATCCTCGTTTTGCTTTTGTTGATGCTCATCTTATATCCTCTTTTCAAGACACTGTCCATTCCGTTCAACTGCTCTTCTAAGTCCTTTGCTGTGTCTGACAGAATTACCATGTTATCGGCAAACATCAAAGCTTTCATTTCTTCTCCCTGGACGTTAACTCCTACTCCAAATTTTTCTTTTGTTTCCTTTACTGCTTGCTCAATATACAGAGTGAATAACATCGAAGATAGGCTACAACCTTGTCTCACTTCCTTCTCAACAACTGCTTCCCTTTCGTACCCCCCGACTCTTGCAACTGCCTCCTGGTTTCTGTATAAATTGTAAATAGCCTTTCGCTTCCTGTGTTTTATCCCTGCCACTTTTAGAATCTGAAGGAGAGTATTCCAGTCAACATTGTCAAAAGCTTTCTCTAAGTCTACAAATGCTATAAACGTAGGTTTGTCTTTCCTTAACCTACACTCCTGGAAATTGAAATAAGAACACCGTGAATTCATTGTCCCAGGAAGGGGAAACTTTATTGACACATTCCTGGGGTCAGATACATCACATGATCACACTGACAGAACCACAGGCACATAGACACAGGCAACAGAGCATGCACAATGTCGGCACTAGTACAGTGTATATCCACCTTTCGCAGCAATGCAGGCTGCTATTCTCCCATGGAGACGATCGTAGAGATGCTGGATGTAGTCCTGTGGAACGGCTTGCCATGCCATTTCCACCTGGCGCCTCAGTTGGACCAGCGTTCGTGCTGGACATGCAGACCGCGTGAGACGACGCTTCATCCAGTCCCAAACATACTCAATGGGGGACAGATCCGGAGATCTTGCTGGCCAGGGTAGTTGACTTACACCTTCTAGAGCACGTTGGGTGGCACGGGATACATGCGGACGTGCATTGTCCTGTTGGAACAGCAAGTTCCCTTGCCGGTCTAGAAATGGTAGAACGATGGGTTCGATGACGGTTTGGATGTACCGTGCACTATTCAGTGTCCCCTCGACGATCACCAGTGGTGTACGGCCAGTGTAGGAGATCGCTCCCCACACCATGATGCCGGGTGTTGGCCCTGTGTGCCTCGGTCGTATGCAGTCCTGATTGTGGCGCTCACCTGCACGGCGCCAAACACGCATACGACCATCATTGGCACCAAGGCAGAAGCGACTCTCATCGCTGAAGACGACACGTCTCCATTCGTCCCTCCATTCACGCCTGTCGTGACACCACTGGAGGCGGGCTGCACGATGTTGGGGCGTGAGCGGAAGACGGCCTAACGGTGTGCGGGACCGTAGCCCAGCTTCATGGAGACGTTTGCGAATGGTCCTCGCCGATACCCCAGGAGCAACAGTATCCCTAATTTGCTGGGAAGTGGCGGTGCGGTCCCCTACGGCACTGCGTAGGATCCTACGGTCTTGGCGTGCATCCGTGCGTCGCTGCGGTCCGGTCCCAGGTCGACGGGCACGTGCACCTTCCGCCGACCACTGGCGACAACATCGATGTACTGTGGAGACCTCACGCCCCACGTGTTGAGCAATTCGGCGGTACGTCCACCCGGCCTCCCGCATGCCCACTATACGCCCTCGCTCAAAGTCCGTCAACTGCACATACGGTTCATGTCCACGCTGTCGCGGCATGCTACCAGTGTTAAAGACTGCGATGGAGCTCCGTATGCCACGGCAAACTGGCTGGCACTGACGGCGGCGGTTCACAAATGCTGCGCAGCTAGCGCCATTCGACGGCCAACACCGCGGTTCCTGGTGTGTCCGCTGTGCCGTGCGTGTGATCATTGCTTGTACAGCCCTCTCGCAGTGTCCGGAGCAAGTATGGTGGGTCTGACACACCGGTGTCAATGTGTTCTTTTTTCCATTTCCAGGAGTGTATATTCTATGGGAAGTCTTTGGATCAGCACTGCCTCGCCTGTTCCTTCATTTCTCTTGAACCCAAACTGATCTTCTCCGAGGTCGGCTTCGTCAGTTTTTCCGTTTTTCTGTACAGGATTCGTCTTAGTATTTTGTAACTGTGACTTATTTAATTGATAGTTCGGTAATTTTTACATCTTTCAGCACCTGCTTTCATTGGAATTGGAATTATTATATTCTTCTTGAAGTCTGAGGGTATTTTGCCTGTCTCAGATGGAAGAGTTTTGCCATGGGTTGCTCTCCCGAGGCTATCAGTAGCTCTAATGGAACACTGTCTACCCGTCCGGGGCCTTCTTTCGACTTTGCCTTGTCAAATTCTTTACGCAGTATCATGTCTCCCTTCTCATCTTCATCTACGTCCTCTTCCTTTCCATAATATTGCCCTCAAGTACCTCTCGCTTGTATAGACCCTCTACATATTCCTTCCACCTATCTGATTTCTCTTCTTTGCTTAGAACTGGTTTTCCATCTGAGCTCTTGATATTCATGTACGTGGTTCTCTTTTCTCCGAAGATCTCTTAAATTTTCCTGTAGGCAGCATCTATCTTACCCCTAGTGATATATGCTTCTACTTCCTTACATTTGTCCTCTAGCCATTCCTTCTTAGCCATTTTGCACTTCCTGTCGACCTCATTTTTTAGACGTTTGTATTTCCTTTCACCTGCTTCATTTATTGCATTTTTATATTTCCTCCTTCCGTCGCTTAAATTCAATACGAGCTGTCGTCTTTTTACCTACTTGATCCTCTACTACCTTCACTATTTCATCTCTCAAAGCTACCCATTCATCTTCTAATGTATTCCTTCCTCTTGTTCTTATAAATCGTTCCCTAATGCTGCCTCTGAAACTCTCTGCAACCTTTGGTTCTTTCAGTTTATGCAGGTCCCATTAAAATCTTGCCTTGTTAGAGTTTCTTCAGTTCTAATCTGCAGTTCATAACCAATAAATTGTGGGCAGAGTTCTCATTATGAGAAAGTCTTCTCAAGGGGATTTCAACTAAGACACCACAATACTGCGATTAGAACAGAATATCATATAATTATGTGCGGAAATATGTGAAATAATGATTGCTGGCTTTCCTGTTTTTTTTTTTTTTTTTTTGTTTACGATACGAAAAACAGAGAAACCAGAAATCAGTATTTCAGATATTTCGGCACATAATTATACGATACTCTGTTATAATCGCAGTACTGTGGTGTCTTTGTAGAAATCCACTTGAGATGTTTTTCTCATAATGAATAATAGTAAACATCGAACAATAATAGACAATAATAATAACCCCCAGGAACTATCGACCCTCCCGAGATGGACTGACTTGAGAGCAGATAGTCGTACAGTAGGTTCAGCAATAACGGTAGGGCACCCGTGGACAAGCCAGCAGACACGTGGCTCCTGAAGAGGAGTAGGAGCAACAGTCTGGAAGAATAACTAAACTGACCTTGTAACATCAGCCCACAATGCCTTTCTTTGCTGGTATTGCGAACGGCAAAAAGCAAGGGGGAGCTGCATCCGTTATTTCTCCCGATGGCACGCTGTTCTACTGTATCGTGAAATGACAATGGTATCCTCTTGGGTAAAATATTCCGGAGGTAAAACGGTCCCCATTCAGAACTCCGGGTGGAGACTATTCAGGAGTATATTAAATGTTTTCGCAATTGCGAATATGTACAACCATCAGCTGCAGAATGGACAACAAAAATTTGTGCCAGACCGGGAATCTAACACGGATTTTCCGGTTTTTTTTTCCCTGCCATGATTTATTTTAAGAATAGGCACCATCATATTTTACACTAGAAATGATCCATTCTACGTTCAGAAATTCAAGTAGTTCAATGTAAGTACGTATTTAATAAACATAAATATAAATACTAGCGTATTTAAACTTTCCCTGAGACATATGAATTTCAACTTTATCTACGATAATGATGGAAACTGAAGAAAAGTATTAAAATTTGAGCCGCAGACGAGTCTTCAACCTATGTTTCATGCTTTTATTTATTTATTTGTTCATTTATGTATTTTTTACATTGTCTGGACTCGGACTCGGTACTTTGCCTTTCGCGGGAGTAACGTCTTCTTTGTAGAGAACAAAAACTAAACGCTTACTACATAAGTAAAATGTTGTAGTTAATGATAAAGCAAATAAACGTCTCAGTTGTTCGAAAATAAAAGACGGTGTTCTTTAAAAAAATAAAAAAAATATTTCTTGAAAACGGAAAGAATTATACTTTTCCAGCATCACTTTTTTTCTCAAAGCAGAAATCATACCCCTCGTTTGTTTTATTTTTTTCGTTTTTTATTTATTTAGATCACATAGGACGCCCTCCAGGCGAAAAATAATAATGTTCAATTAGCATCAACAACAAACAAAACATAAATAGAATTAAAACCACCCTCCTGGAAGAACAAACAAATTGGCATCCGTGCCCGCCAACTTGTGGGTAGACGCACTCAGAATCCCAAAGCAGTCAGGCATATTCCAGGCACGTCTTCGCGAAGAATATTCCATTTTGCCGGTACATTGGACCGAGTCCTGGTATTACACACTCCATTGAAATCACCTTCTCATACCCGGGACACCCCAGTTGTAGGGGGCATTACCCAAAAAGTTGGCATAGTATTGACGGTATCGTGTATGGTGCATGAGAAAAGAAAGGTGATCTTGCAGGGACGTTCAAAAATCAAGACCACTCTTACCGCCTTCATGGAACAAATAAGAGTTCGAGAAACCTGTTATCCAGTTCACCGCGTTGGACTTCGTGCGTGGGAAATAAGTCTCATCTGGGAACAGAAGAGATTGCGGTATAATCGCATGGTGAGCCGTACGTAGAAGAAAGACAAGCAGTTTTTGAATGAGCTGTCACACCCCTGCAGAAGATCCTCAAATCAGCCGATGTTTATCTGCATCAAGCGTGTGACAACGAGGGCAAAGCGGCGAATCTGTCATGTTAATGGCGTGTAGACGAAGTTGTGTCACGTATTTCTCACTAACAACCAGATACCAGGTCGCACGAGCGTTCGTCTCGAGGAGGACATGGTGCACAGAAGACCAAACAATGGACCATATGATCGTAGTATATCTGCTTTCCCCAACATTTCGGATATGATTTCTCATCATTAGGCGGCAAATATCACGTACCGTAGGGTTCCCAGTACTAGGCAAGCCCGCATGGACGTAACTCTATTCAATGAAAAAGTTCCTGACATGTGAGAGAGACGAAGAAATATGTGCTACTGAAACGGGTGCCACTCAGGAGAAAGGGGCCAGTTCATCAATCAGACTTCCCGATAACCTGGTTCAGCGGCGGGTCCGCGATTTAACCATCGTACTTACATAAAGAGCAGCTGCTCTCTCTTGGACGTTGATAAGGCCGAGGCCGCCGTCTCGACGAGGAAGTGTCAGCGTGTCGTAACGGACTTTGAAAATAAGACCCGCAATTACAAAGTAGTCAAATGCCGCCTGCAGTCTGAGTGCCGTTGCCTTTCGCATCGGTAAAATCTGTGCCAAATGGGGTAGTTGCAAAGTCAGACGAGTGTTAACAAAGTCCACCCGTTGTAACATGGCCGGCCGCGGTGGTCTAGCGGTTCTAGGCGCGCAGCCCGGAACCGCGCGGCTGCTACGGTCGCAGGTTCGAATCCTGCCTCGGGCATGGGTGTGTGTGATGTCCTTAGGTTAGTTAGGTTTAAGTAGTTCTAAGTTCTAGGGGACTGATGACCACAGATGTTAAGTCCCATAGTGCTCAGAGCCATTTGAACCATTTTTTTGGTTGTAACATGTCCAATGCTGAAACTTCCTGGCAGATTAAAACAGTGTGATGGACCGAGACTCGAACTCGGGACCTTTGCCCTTCGAGGGCAAGTGCTCTACCATCTGAGCTATCCAAGCACGACTCACGCTCCGTCCTCACAGCTTTACTTCCGCCAGTGCCTCGTCTCATACCTTCCAAACTTTACAGAAGCTCTCCTGCGAACCTTGCAGGACTAGCACTCCTGAAAGAAAGGATATTGCGGAGACATGGCTTAGCCACAGCCTGGGAGATGTTTCCAGAATGAGATTTTCACTCTGCAGTGGAGTGTGCGCTGATATGAAACTTCCTGGCAGATTAAAAGTGTTTGCCGGACCGAGACTCGAACTCGGGACCTTTGCCTTTCGCGGGCAAGTGCTCTACCATCAGAGCTACCCAAGCACGACTCACGCCCCGCCCTCACAGCTTTACTTTCGCCAGTACCTCATCTCCTACCTTCCAAACTTTACAGAAGCTCTCCTGCGAACCTTGCAGGACTAGCGCTCCTGAAAGAAAGGATATTGCGAAGACTTGGCTTGGCCACAGCCTGGGGGGTGTTTCCAGAATGAGATTTTCACTCTGCAGCGGAGTGTGCGCTGATATGAAACTTCCTGGCAGAAGTTCATGCGGATAGCTTGAAGCAGGCGTTTATATTTAAATGAGATGGCGTGCTGTATATCACGCTAGAAGGTTATCCACAAATATTTGAGCTTGTCCACCAATGGCAATGGAGCCACACTCCCTGCCGGAAGACCTCTACCAACGAAAATAGCACCAGATTTCGTCGTGTTCACACGCCTTCCCGTAGCAGTCTCATTGTGGCTGATCCATCCCAGCGCCTCTCGCACTTCATCCCCTGATAGAACCAAGAACACCGCGTCATCTGCAAACGCACGGCAGATGAAAGCATGCCGCCTCATTGTTATCCCCGTTACCTGGATCCTCAAACGGTGTAACGGTGGCTCAAGAGCGATGGCGAAAAGGAGCATCGACATTGGACATCCCTGTCGGACCTATCGCATGGTAGTAATACGGCCCGCCACACGACCATTGACCAGTACTCGTGACGTGGCACCTCAGAGGAGTCGCAAGAGGGTGTGTAAAAATGTGTGGGGGAAGGTCATCCGTAGGACAACTTTTTCTAGAAATCATGGACTCACTCTATCAAACGCGTGGTCGAAGTCCTTTGTCACTAGGGTTCCGCGGCTGAGGCACGTTGCAGCCAGGGCTATGATGTCACAGTAATAGCTGAGCGCTGTCTCAGTGATCCATAGAGATCATTTGAGGGACGACGAGCTGAAAGCGAGCGGAAAGAATCCGGGTAAAACTCTTGAAGCCACAATTTAACATGGTGACCGACCGATAACGTCCAACTCCCCGACCTCCCGACGGCTTGGGGACCGGGATAAGCAAGCCTTCTACTAATTCCGGCGGAAGGGGAAGGTCAGGGTTCATCAGTTCTTCACACATAGCAGTCCAGCGTGAAGCCAAGATGTCGTGGAATGTGCGGTAGAACTCCAGCGGAAAACCGTCAGGACCTGGGGCTTTGTCCGCCGCACCATTATAAAGAGCATCAGCGACGTCATCAGCCATAGTCGTTGGTGTGAGAATCTCCGCAGCAGCCCCATCAAGGGTTCGTGTCAACATCTGTCATTACCGCAATGTTATGGTCCTCTGCTGCATAGAACTGTTTGATCCACAAAAGCGTGTGCTTTTCTGGACGGAGGTACTCCTAGTAAGCAATCGTAAAGCTTGCGCATACTACTATGCCCTGAAGGCGGTGACGCATAAGCGAAATTACTTTCGCCTTAATCCGTTGAATTTCAACCTGTCGTTGAACGGAGGGGGCATGGCCTGTGAGTTCGCGAAGAGTTGTGATATAGTATTACATAGTATGTCGTTGCCACAGCATTCAGTCACGACTGTAATTCATCATCGTACGACGTAAAGTAGGCTTGGTGCAGTCGAGCCACCATCAGAGTGTTGAAGGATACGCTGGAAGGCGTCTCACACAATCCATGTCGTCTCTCCGACCTTCCTGCATTCCTGATCCTTGATATGGGCGACATTCAGCCTCAACGGGCCTCGACCACGCCACACCTTGTGCCTCCGGAGGGAAACAGTGCAATGTAGGTTATGTGGTCGGAGAAGGCCGTAGGTCACAACTCATCATCAAGCATGGTAGTCACGATTCCTTGCGATACATAGACACGGTCACGACGACTTGCTGCATGGCTGGTGACATACCTATATCCAGGTCGATCACCATGCCTGCAGTCCCAAGTATCGGTGAAGTTCAGTTCATGCTCGAATAGTTTGAGTTCCTGGCATGTGGTGAAATAGGGATGTTGGTCTTTCTGGGATTACACACAATTGAAGTCACCATGGAGAATAGTATGGTCGTAGCGGTCCACAAATAAAGGAGCGACTTCTTCTGAATAAAATCGCCACCGTTTCCGTCGCTTGGCCGTGCCCAAGAGAGCGTAAACACTGATGATTCAGACAACATGGAAAGTCACAGCAAGACCCGTAGTCGACGGTAGGTAAACCACTTCATCTACTTCCATGCCTTCCTTCAGAAGGGTAGCCGTCCCAATGCCACTGTCAGTACATGGCGTGGGGTAAGAGAGATAGCTAGGCGAACTTCCTGCCGAAGGGCAACATCGAGGTCCGACGCCTTCGTGGAGCAATTGTAGTTTGACAGGGGCGACAATGGTGTTGACACTGATGGAGCCGATGCTATAAGCTTTTCACGGCATCGGTACTACCGGGACGCTCATGGAGACAGGAAGAGCAGCAGCGAACCGGACCGTCGTCCCAACCTGTACCCCTGTCGATTAGCAGTCGTGGGTTGGAGCAGCAACATTCGATGCTGTCACAGGATGGATGTATCGTCTTCTACATCATCAGACCACACAAAGGTGTTTGGACGCTGCGCGTCCAGCGAAGTACCTGTCGAGTCCAAAGGCGTTGTCACGTCGGCGGTGGAAGAGAGGTGCTGACTCAGCTGCTGTTCAACAGCCATAGGTACAGCGCCTGGTGCATGCGGAGATGGTTGTACCTCACACGGGAGGCAGGCTGGTGCTTCCACCGCTGAATCGTTCATTGGGTGAACACCTTGAGAGGTGTGATCCTCGTCGTCTTCATATTGTGTCCTGCAAGTGTCAGATGGGGCGATCTGCCATTTGCTACCTCTCTTCGGCGATCGTTGCTTGCGCACGTGATCTTCAGTGTCCGAAAACGCCTGGGGATCAAGATGGTCAGGCATAAACGCATCGGTAGGCACAACCATGGAGTCAAGGGCCATTCCCTGCACCAGGTATTGCTCACCAGCGCACTGCACTGCACAAAACAGGAGGAGGAGGCAAGGGCGTCGGTCCATCCGCAACATCCTGAGGCATTACCAGATATTGTGATGTGTCAGTAGTAGGAGCCAGTGGTGATCGCAGTCGAGGGCCGTTATGGAGAACCTCGACAAACATTAGTGGGAGCGTCATCGGTGCGGTCGTAGCCCGCTGGTCCCCAGGCGGTAACTGTGCGATTCCGCGTTGCATACACTTGGTACAGAGGTAATGACAATAATAATGAGCGTATGGCATTGGTGGCCACTACGGCGACTTGCGAGTGAATGAAAGACACACAACACCCAGTCATCTCGAGGCAAAGAAAATCCCTGACCCCGCCGTGAATCGAACCCGGGACCCTGAGTGCGGGAAGCGAGAACGCTACCGCAAGACCACGGGCCGCGGACGGAACAGAAGTGTCTTTCTTGGACACATCCCGAACCCGTCTTCGGCTGGCCATCATAAATTATAAATGCACGGCATCCACCAATATATAAGTAGGATGGCACATGTTTGGTTAGCTATATGCGGATCTGTCGTACTCCACTGAGGACTGGTTATGTGGTGAACTGAACCTACTTTCCAGCTGCATAACTAATCACCTTTCCATATGGGCGGAATGCAGACACCAATACCCCTGTAGACACCTCGAAAGGGAGTTCAGAGACACGAATCGTTCATTGTCCCACATGTTCCACAGTTATGTCACTGATGTGTCCATCAGAGTAAGGAAACTTAAGACCACTTCGAGTTGCACGTAGAATTCTGTCGGGCCGTGCGGTTCTAGGCGCTGCAGTCTGGAACAGCGAGACCGCTCCGGTCGCAGGTTCGAATCCTGCCTCGGGCATGGATGTGTGTGATGTCCTTAGCTTGGTTAGGTTTAACTAGTTCTAAGTTCTAGGGGACTAATGACCTCAGAAGTTGAGTCCCATAGTGCTCAGAGCCATTTGAACCATTTGAATTCTGTCGCGTACTTCTTCATAATCAATTTTTCATACACCACACTGCTCACCATAGACAGGTGGATGCCAACAAGATCGTTGCAATCCATATTCACTTCTTCTCTGATAAACTGTTAGGTTTGAAGTGCTTTTGGTCGAGCATATTCAGGTGAAAAGCTGATCTTCAGTTTCGATTTTCTGTGGGCATAAGCCACTCTCTTTCTAAGGAAATACAGCGCGCTAAGACGGCAGAATCACGTAAACAACTCCGCGAGCGAGCTGCGCGGCGAGGACGTAAACAAGACGTCCGTGTCGATAGCCTGCCGAAGGGCGACTGATCCATTTGGCTATCCGTGCATGACTCAGGACTAGACCCAAACTTCCATATCTCGTCAACCACGCGTCTACAGCCCGAACTATACATTCATTATGTATATTCCCATACAGCTGAGACATTTTACTTCAAAGTCACGTGCCGGTGTCGGCGGCCAAATGAGATATTCCAGCGTCTGTGTTATTCTGCATTGCGATGCAAAGTTCCTTTAGTAGTATCTATGGTCAGGTGAGTACAGGGTACCAACACAAAAACAAAGGAGTAGGCCCAAAATGAATAAGAAAATAGGAGTGAGGGGAAAGCTGCTAGGAACAGCATAATGTGTACATTATCATAGTCAGGATAGGACCGAAGCCAAAAACAACCGCAGTAGTGAAAGTTTATGTGCCAGCTAGCTCCGCAAATGAAGAAGGTATTGAAAGAATGTATGATGAGGTAAATGAAATTACTCATATATTTAAAAAAGACGAGAATTTAATTGTGATGGTTGACTGGAATCAGATAACAGGAAAAGGAAGAGAAGGAAAATAGTAGAAGAACTTAGTTTGGGGGGAAATGGAAGATGAAGCTGCGTGACAGGATTCTGCACAAAGTATAATTTAATCACCACTGACACTCGATTTAAGAATCATGAAAGAAGATTGAATACGTGAAGGAGACCTGGACACACTGGAAGATTTCATATAGATTATATAATGGAAAGACAGAGATTTTGGAACCTGGTTTCAAACTATCAGGCATTTCCAAGAGTATACGTAGACTCTGAGCATGACTTATTGGTTATAAACTGAAAATGGGACCTGGATAAATTGAAAGGACCTGCAGTTGTAGAGGACTTCAGAGGAAGCACTGGGAACATTGGACTGAAGCAAAGGAAGGAATACAGAAGATGACCAACGCTTAGTTTTTAGAGATGAAGTAATGAAGTAGTAGAGACAGCAGATGATCACACAGGTAAAATGAGTAGGCCTAGACGAAATCCTTGGATATCACAGGAGATGCTGAATTTAATTGACGAAATATGAAAATGCAGCAGGTGAACCAGCGGAAAGGGAATACATACGTCGCATAAATGATACTGACAGAAAATGCAAAATGGCTAAGCTGGAATAGCTAGAGTACAAATAAAATGCTGTAGAAACT